>NC_080185.1:50986422-51177673 GCF_950295315.1 Erinaceus europaeus | reverse complement strand
TTCAAAGAGACTCTCGTACCTGAGGCTCCAAGTCCCAGGTTCAATCCCCACACCACAATAAGCCAAAGTTGTGCAGTGCTCTGGTGTTTCTCTCTGTGTCTTTCTCTCTCTGCATCTCTCTCAAAAATAAAATATAAAGAGATAACTGGACTTTAAAAAATTACATGTCAACACGAGTATAATTCCACACCATTCCTACCACCAGAGTTTTGAATCTCAAGTCCCTACATTGTAAAACACCAAGATTCTCCAAAGGTTGATGATATGAATTAATTGTCATCACTACAACTATCTGTCTACATTATGAATTAGCTGTCATCTCTACAACTATCTGTCTACATTTGTACAACTTTTCCCCCTTTTTCTTCCAGGTCCAATCCTCTGTACCCCTCCACGCCACACATAACCCTATTCCTACATCTAACTATTTCTCTTTTTCATCCCCATAGGATGTTGAAGTTCAGAGTACTCTTATCCTCTTCCCCCTACTACCTCTCCCCCACTGGAAGCATAGATCAAAATTGTTTGGGGGGTGAAGAAAGTAGGAGTTCTGGCTTCTGTAACTGCTTCTCCACTGAAATTGGGTGTCGTCAGGTCAATCCTACCACCAGAGTTTTGAATCTCAAGTCCCTACATTGTAAAACACCAAGATTCTCCAAAGGTTGATGATATGAATTAATTGTCATCACTACAACTATCTGTCTACATTATGAATTAGCTGTCATCTCTACAACTATCTGTCTACATTTGTACAACTTTTCCCCCTTTTTCTTCCAGGTCCAATCCTCTGTACCCCTCCACGCCACACATAACCCTATTCCTACATCTAACTATTTCTCTTTTTCATCCCCATAGGATGTTGAAGTTCAGAGTACTCTTATCCTCTTCCCCCTACTACCTCTCCCCCACTGGAAGCATAGATCAAAATTGTTTGGGGGGTGAAGAAAGTAGGAGTTCTGGCTTCTGTAACTGCTTCTCCACTGAAATTGGGTGTCGTCAGGTCAATCCATACCCCCAGCCTGTTTCTGTCTTTCCCTAGTGGAGTAGGGCTCTGGAGATGTGAGGTTCCAGGAAACATTGTTGAAGTCAGATGCCTGTCAATGGAATCATGGTTAAGTCTGCAACTTGGTGTGTGGAGGTGGCAGTACATAAAGTTAGACAAAATGGTTTATGAACAGGAACCAAAAAGTCAGAACAGGGCAGATGCGATTGGTGTTCTTGGGGTAGAAGAAAGCTTTGAAATCCATTCTAGGCATGTTTCTAGGGGCCCATGACTATGATAGTTTTTGCTTTAGTTTGAAAGCTAGCATGGAGTTGGATAAAATCATTGTCTGAGAAAATGGTGTCAGAGTAGAGAAAAAAACTAGAGAGTTGAATTAGGATAGAGAGTAGCTCCTATTATTGAAAAAATTCTGTGGATAGAATTAAGCGATTTGATGTAGTCCCATTGGTTTGTTTCTGCTTTAGTCTTCCTTGCAATTGGGTTTGATTCATCAAAGATGTCCTTGAGGTATAGGTGGGAAACTGTTTTACCAATGTTTCCCTCTAAGTATTTGATTGTTTCTGGTCTGACATCTAGGTCTTTGATGCATTTGGAGTTGATTTTTTATTTCTGGTGAGATAAAGTGGTTCAATTTCATTCTTCTGCATGTTACAACCCAGTTTTCCCAGCACCATTTATTGAAGAGAGCCTCCTTTTTCCATTTAATCCTTTGGGTCCCCTTATCAAAGATTAGATGTCCATAGGTGTGGGGATTTATTTCTGGGCTTTCACTTCTGTTCCACTGGTCTGTGTGCCTATTTTTGTACCAGTACCATGTTTTGATGATGATGACTTTATAATATAGTTTAAGGTCTGAGAGTGTGATGCCTCCATTTCTGTTTCTTTTCCTCAAGATGGTTTTGGCAATTCTAGGTGTTTCCAGGTTCGAGATAAATGACGGTAGTGTTTGTTCTATTCTCTTAAAGAAGCTTGGTGGAACTTTGATGGGTACTGCATTAAATTTGTATATGGCTCTGGGGAGAATATTCATTTTGATGATATTTATTCTTCCAAACCACCTTCTCTGACCCATCTTGGACAGAGCTAGAAGGAATTATGTTAAGTGAGCTAAGTCAGAAAGATAAAGATGAATATGGGATGATCCCACTCATCAACAGAAGTTGAGTAAAAAGATCTGAAAGGGAAATTAAAAGCAGGACCTGACCAAATTGTAAGTAGTGCACCAAAGTAAAAACCCTGTGGTGAGAGGTAGACATGAAGCTTCCTGGGCCAGTGGGGGGTGGCAGTGGGTGGGAGGGATGGGTCATAGTCTTTTGATGGTGGGAATGGTGTTTATGTACACTCCTAGTAAAATGTAGACATATAAATCACTAGTTAATTAATATGAGAGGGGGAAAATTAATTGTATGTCTAGAAGTTTTTCAAAACACAAACTGAATCTTTTTAATATACAGGCTGTGTAATTGATATGCAGACTCTCTCAAAAGCCTAGACCAAGTAGATCAGAAGCATCCAATAGCACAGCTATATACAAGACACTGGGTACTGTACAGCAAATCCTAACAAAAGGACTTTTCAAAGTTAACCCAATTACCAAATGATAACATTAACTATCCATTGTCTTTTGGAATGCTAAGACAGCAGGAACCTCACATCTCCACTATAGAGCCTCTACTTCTCCCAGTTTTGGAACCCTTGGATAGGGCCCACTTTCCCATATGTCTCTCCCAATCCATATCAAATAATATTGCATCTGCCGATCACAACCTAACCAAAGCAACGATTGCCACCTCAACATGCTTCACTTCAGACTGTTTCCAGAGACTACACATGTGGAATGACAACCCTTCAGGTTCATTACTCGGGTAAGACCTTTCCTTTCATAGTATACTCTAATTTCATCTCAGGTGGTTCACTTTCTAACAAAGTCGCAAAACCTAGACATACACCAGTTTCTGTGAGAGAGAGCATATGTTCACATGTATCTGTAAACTACTGCAAAATATATACCTGAAAGCAGAAGTACACTAGAGTTTGCAGTGAGTACCCCCCTAACACTTCCTCTCCACTATTCCAAGCTTTGGGTCCATGATTGCTCAACAATTCGTTTGACTTCGTATGTTAACTCTCTTTTCAGTCACCAGGTTCCAGATGTCATCAGGATGCCGGCCAGGATTCCCTGGACTGAAGACCCCACCAGTGTGTCCTGGAGCTCCGCTTCCCCAGAGACCCGCTCTGCTAGGGAAAGAGAGAGGCAGACTGGGAGTTTGGACTGACCAGTCAACACCCATGTTCAGCGGGGAAGCAATTACAGAAGCCAGACCTTCTACCTTCTGCAACCCACAATGACCCTGAGTCCATGCTCCCAGAGATATAGAGAATGGGAAAGCTATCAGTGGAGGGGGTGGGATATAGAGATTGGGTGGTGGGAATTGTGTGGTGTTGTACCCCTCATACCTTATGGTTTTGTTAATTAATCCTATCTTAAATAAAAAAGAAAAAAAAAAGAATTAAGCATTTACTTCTATCCACCTGATCCATGGTCCATACATATATTTATTTTTAGCACCAGAAGCCCCTACTAGTCTGACCTCGAAGCTCATGGTCACAACCGTTACCAGTGAAACCTGCACTCATTTCAGGACCCGTCTTCTTCGAATGGCAGGGTGAGATACCCCAGCCTCCCTTCAGAGACTGGGGAAGTGTTGGAGGATGGTGCCCACTGTCCCAAAAAGTCTAGGCCGTTGTTTCCATGAGATCCAATTAGGTTGATCCCCAACTCTCTCTTTTGGTCAAGACAATGGCAGGTTCTCCGGACCTCCTGAACTGATGATGGATAGCTCCTCTGGAATGGGGGCTACCTTTTTACACATGCCCCTCCTCTCCCCTTAAAACAAAGGCCATTATGCCACCAAGCTAGAGAATCTGGAAGAAATGGAACAATTCCTAGAAGCATATGCCCTTCCAAAACTGAACCAAGAAGAACTACAAAATCTAAATGCACCAATCACAGACAAAGAAATTGAAACAGTTATTAAGAATCTCCCGAACAACAAAAATCCTGGACCAGATGGCTTCACAAATGAATTCTACAAAACTTTCAGGAAACAGTACCCATACTTCTTAAGCTTTTCCATAAGATTAAAGAAACAGGAATACTCCCTTCCACCTTCTATGAAACCACCATCACCCTGATAACAAAAGCTGATAGGGACAGAACAAAAAAGGAAAACTACAGACCAATATCTCTGATGAACATAGATGCCAAAATATTAAACAAGATCTTGGCCAGCCGGATACAGCAACACATCAAAAAGATTGTTCATCATGACCAAGTGGGATTCATCCCAGGAATGCAAGGCTGGTTCAACATCCGTAAGTCAATCAGTGTCATTCACCACATCAATAAAAGCAAAGCCAAAAACCACATGATTATCTCAATAGATGCAGAGAAAGCCTTTCACAAAATCCAACACCCATTCATGCTCAAAACTCTACAAAAAATGGGAATAGATGGGAAATTCCTCAAGATAGTGGAGTCTATATATAGCAAACCTACAGCCAACATCATACTCAATGGACAGAAGCTGAAAGCATTCCCCCTCAGAACGGGGATTAGACAGGGCTGTCCACTGTCACCGTTACTCTTCAACATAGAATTGGAATATCTTGCCATAGCAATCAGGCAAGAGAAAGAAATCAGAGGAATACAGATTGGAAGGGAAGAAGTCAAGCTTTCACTATTTCCAGATGATATGATAGTATACATAGAAAAACCTAAAGAATCCAGCAGAAAATTACTGGAAGTTATTAGGCAATATAGCAAGGTATCAGGCTACAAAATCAATGTACAAAAGTCAGTGGCATTTCTTTATGTAAACACTAAATCTGAAGAAGACATCCAGAAATCACTCCCATTTACTGTTTCAGCAAAATCAATCAAATACCTAGGAATAAAGTTGACCAAAGAAGTGAAAGACTTGTATGCTGAAAACTATGAGTCGCTACTCAAGGAAATAGAAACTGCTACCAAGAAATGGAAAGATATCCCATGCTCATGGTTTGGAAGAATAAATATCATCAAAGTGAATATTCTCTCCAGAGCCATATACAAATTTAGTGCAATAGCCACCAAAGTTCCACCAAGCTTCTTTAAGAGAACAAACACTACAGTCATTTATCTGGAACCTGAAAACACCTAGAATTGTCAAAACCATCTTGAGGAAAAGAAACAGAAATGGAGGCTTCACACACCCAGACCTTAAACTATATTATAAAGCCATCATCACCAAAACAGCATGGTACTGGAACAAAAATAGGCACACAAACCAGTGGAACAGAATTGAAAGCCCAGAAATAAATCCCCACACCTATGGGCATCTAATCTTTGATAAGGGGGCCCAAAGGATTAAATGGAAAAAGGAGGCTCTCTTCAATAAATGGTGCTGGGAAAACTGGGTTGTAACATGCAGAAGAATGAAACTGAACCACTTTATCTCACCTGAAACAAAAATCAACACCAAATGGATCAAAGACCTAGATGTCAGACCAGAAACAATCAAATACTTAGAGGGAAACATTGGTTAAGCATTTTCCCACCTACACCTCAAGGACATCTTTGATAAATCAAACCCAATTGCAAGGAAGACTGAAGCAGAAACAAACCAATGGGACTACATCAAAATGAAAAACTTCTGCACAGCCAAAGAAACTATTAAACAAACAAAGAGACCCCTCACAGAATGGAAGATCTTCACATGCCATACATCAGACAACAAACTAATCACCAAAATATATAAAGAGCTCAGCAAACCTAGCACCAGAAAAAGCAAATGACACCATCCAAAAATGGGCAGAGGATATAAACAAAACATTCACTACAGAGGAGATCCAAAAGGCTAACAAACATATGAAAAACTGCTCTAGGTCACTGATTGTCAGAGAAATGCAAATTAAGACAACACTAAGATACCACCTCACTCCTGTAAGAATGGCATACATCAAAAAGGACAGCAGCAACAAATGCTGGAGAGGTTGTGGGGACAGAGGAACCCTTTTACATTGCTGGTGGGAATGTAAATTGGTAGTCTCTGTGGAGAGCAATCTGGAAAACTCTCAGAAGGCTAGACAAGGACCTTCCATATGATCCAGTAATTCCTCTCCTGGGATTATACCCCAAGGACTCCATAACAGCCAACCAAAAAGAGGTGTGTACTCCTATGTTCATAGCAGCACAATTCATAATAGCTAAAACCTGTAAGCAACCCAGGTGCCCAACAACAGATGAGTGGCTGAGAAAGCTGTGGTATATATACACAATGGAATACTATGCAGCCATCAGTAACAATGAACCCACCTTCTCTGACCCATCTTGGACAGAGCTAGAAGGAATTATGTTAAGTGAGCTAAGTCAGAAAGATAAAGATGAATATGGGATGATCCCACTCATCAACAGAAGTTGAGTAAGAAGATCTGAAAGGGAAACTAAAAGCACAGGACCTGACCAAATTGTAAGTAGTGCACCAAAGTAAAAACGCAGTGGTGAGGGGTAGATATGCAGCTTCCTGGGCCAGTGGGGGGTGGGAGTGGGTGGGAGGGATGGGTCACAGTCTTTTGGTGGTGGGAATGGTGTTTATGTACACTCCTAGCAAAATGTAGACATATAAATCTGTAGTTAATTAATATGAGAGGGGGGAAATCAATTGTATGTCTCAAAGTTTTTCAAAACACAAACTGAATCTTTTTAATATATAGGTTGTGTATTTGATATGCAGACTCTCTCAAAAGCCTAGACCAAGTAGATCAGAAGCACCCAATAGCACAGCTATATACAAGATACTTGGTACTGTACAGCAAACCCTAACAAAAGGACTTTTCAAAGTTAACTCAATTACCAAATAATGTGATGATAACATTAACTATCCATTGTCTTTTGGAACCCTAAGACAGTAGGAACCTCACATATCCACTATAGAGCCCCTACTTCCCCCAGTCCTGGAACCCTTGGATAGGGCCCACTTTCCTGTATGTCTCTCCCAATCCATATCAAATAATATTGCATCTGCCGATCACAACCTAACCAAAGCAACGATTGCCACCTCAACATGCTTCACTTCAGACTGTTTCCAGAGACTTCACGTGTGGAATGACAACCCTTCAGCTTCATTACTCGGGTGAGACCTTTCCTTTCATAGTATACTCTAATTCCATCTCAGGTGGTTCACTTTCTAACAAAGTCCCAAAACCTAGATATACACCAGTTTTTGTGAGAGAGAGCATATGTTCACACGTATCCATAAACTACTGCAAAATATATACCTGAAAGCAGAAAGCAGAAGTACACTAGAATTTGCACTGAGTACCTCCCTAACACTTCCTCTCCACTATTCTAAGCTTTGGGTCCATGATTGCTCAACAATTTGTTTGGCTTCGTATGTTAACTCTCTTTTCAGTCACCAGGTTCCAGATGCCACCAGGATGCTGGCCAGGCTTCCCTGGATTGATGACCCCACCAATATGTCCTGGAGCTCAGTTTCCCCAGAGACACACCCTACTAGGGAAAGAGAGAGGCAGACTGGGAGTATGGACCGACCAGACAACACCCATGTTCAGCGGGGAAGAATTACAGAAGCCAGACCTTCTACCTTCTGCAGCCCACAATGACCCTGGGTCCATGCTCCCAGAGGGGTGGAGAATGGGAAAGCTATCAGGGGAGGGGGTAGGATATGGAGATTGGGTGGTGGGAATTGTGTGGAGTTGTACCCCTCCTACCCTATGATTTTGTTAATTAATCCTTTCTTAAATAATAAAAAAACAAAGGCCATGAATTACTGTACATTATGTTTGGCCTAGCTTGAAAACCACCACATATGTTCTTGCTCAACTACCCTGGCCTCCTTTCCTTGCCCAGAGGTGCCTATAATTTACCCCTGGGGAACTATCATTATGAAGCTTGTGATCAAACCTTGTATAATAACTCTCCACTTGTTATCAAATAGTTTCCAGATCAAAATATGTCTACGCATTGTGTTGCTTTGTGTTTGGGTTAATGGTTACCTTGACCTTCTCCCTATGCAATGGGTATAATTTGCCTGCTTTCTCTTTCAATAAATGAGTCACCCACCTTTCTGAGGCTGCTCCTAGAGCTGAATGAGTCTGTGATTCTCTCTGTGTACATCAACCCGGACACACAGAGTTACCTCGGGACTCCCCAGGGGCTGCTCTGACCCTCACCATCAGTGGCCTGAGGGCAGGGGACCCAGAGTGACAGCCTGCAGGGAAGTCCCTACAATACTGTTATATGGTGAGGACAAGGTCCTAATAGGGCCCACAAAAGGCCTTGTGATGATGTCCTGATAGAAGGGACCAGTGTTAGTGCAGAGAGGGATCCATTAGTGGTCTAGGCTCATCATATGTGTGTGGCAATCCAAGGATTCCCTGACTAGGGCCCCAGATGATGAGGCAATGTGATGTTGGCCAAAAGGGCCATTATTAAGTGAGCCAGTCTCTTGCCCTTATCCTGCTTTTGTAGTCCTCTCTTTGTTTGATGACCTTAGACTTTCTTCCAGTTGTTTAAGCACTGAGTGTCATTTGCTCAGCCTAACCAGAATTAGTTTTTTAGGCTCTGTCTTCTTTGGGCCTTTCTGTTAGATTGCTAAGCTAATATGTTCTAAGTTTAATAGCTTAGAGAATTTATGGTGCTTTCTTTAGGTACTACAACTAAGAATCCAGGTTTATTAAGTCTAAGTCTGTTCATCAAGGACTAATGAATACTATTACTTTGAGTTAAATAATTGCCACTAGTTTATGGCTACATGTACACCTGTACCCTATACATTACCCCATACCTGGAATCTGCAACTTTGTTAAATGATGTATCATCTAAAGTGGATGTAGGTAGTTCCATGTGTTAGGAAAGATCTCACCAGGTTTGAAGAGTTGTGAGGTTAACATCTCAAGCTCCATATCTCCGGTTGTAGTCCCATGGAAGTATTCAGTAGCAGCATAATGTGGAATGGCAGCAATAGTAGTGATTTGGTTGAGGTCACCATAGGTGGTATGGCTGTAAAGAATCAGAGAGAAGAAATGTTGAGAAATGTGGCCATAGTCTTAGAGGTTCCAGGCCTAGGAGCAATGGGGACCCCAAGGAGAATGCAAGGGGCTTCTCATAGTTGTAGAAAGAGCTTAGGACAGGAATAATTGTTATTAAAATCAGGTTACTTGAAGGTTTGCTTTTTATGCTGATCCAATGGTTGTATCAACAGGAATATACTAGCTCTTATTTTGCTTTGTGGCCTTTAGTGGTATATGAACATTTTCATATTTTAGATACTGACAGAGATAAATGGTCTTGATCTGTCTGGTCTAAAGTTGTAGTTAACTTAGTTTAAAAAGGTATATACAAGGGGGAGTCGGGCAGTAGCACAGCGGGTTAGGTGCACATGGCGCAAAGCACAAGGATCAGCATAAGGATCCCAGTTCAAGCTCCTGGTGCCCCACCTGCAGGGGAGTTGCTTCAATAGGCGGTGAAGCAGGTCTGAAGGTGTCTATCTTTCTCTCTCCCTTTCTGTCTTCCCCTCCTCTCTCCATTTCTCTCTGCTCTATCTAACAATGATGGCATCAATAACAACAATAATAACTACAACAACAATGTAAAACAAGGGAAACAAAAAAGAAAATAAATATAAAAAACTATATACACACATATATTTTTAGAGCTCCTTGAACAATTTAAGCCCAATTTTAGAGTTTGATCATCTTAAAAATCTGAGGTATTGGTTACTTAGGCTAAAGCAAATGTTTGTACTTAAAGCCACGGGCTAGGCAGTTAAAGAACTTGAAGTATTATATCTATTTCCCCTCTGACATGTCACTGAAAGTCTGTGCCCACCCCCACACACACCCCTCAGTAACCACTATAGTTTTCCGCAGTTCAAAATCTCTGTTCCCTGCTTTCTTTTGTAGTCACCATAAGTGTAATAACTAGCATTGTGTATCTAGAAAAGTTTCTTTTAAGTTGATCGTGATTAAGACACATTTGTTAGCACAGCTTTTTCCTTTAATTTCCTCCCCTATTTGCTTGTTCTTTTTCTATTTTAATGTGTTATTAGTTCTAGTCTACTGCTATTCACCCCACTTGAAACATGTATTCCTTTGCTTCCTCCTTTCTTGTGGGGCTTGGTTCAGGGTATTCCTTTGCTTCCTCCTTTCTTATGAGACTCGGTTCAGCAGTTCCTGTAAGATGGGGTCGATTGTGGCAAATTCCTTTAGTTGAATATTTGAGAAAAATCTTTATTTCTCCCTCATATTTGAAGGATAATTTTGCAGGATACAATCTTCGTGGCTGGAATTCCCTCTTCTTTAGAACTTTGAATATAGCATTCCACCCTCTCCTTGCCTCTAGGGTTTGTGAAGAGAAATCCGATGAAAGGATTATAGCTCTGCCTTTGTATGTAACTTCATTCCTTTCTCTAGTAGCCTGCAATTTTTTTCCTTGTAGTTGAATTTTGATAGTTTTACATAATGTACCCTGGCATTGGTCTTTTTGTATTTATTAATCAAGGTGATCATTCTGCCCCTTGAATGAGAATGTTTTGAGGGTTTCCTAAGTGATAGAAGTTCTTAGCTATTGCTCTGAAAATGGACTCTGGGCCTTTGGCCTTACTCTACTTCTAAGATATACCTATCACTCTTATATTCAATCTTTTGATGGATTCTGCAATTTCACAGAGAGTTGCTTCAGTCTTCCTGAACCATTCTTCTCCCTCATCTTTGAATTGAAAGAGTGGGCTGGATTGGAAATTATTTCTTCTGAATGTGTGAGTCTACTTCTTAAGCCTTCTACCTGGACGTGGATTGCAGTTAGTGTGTCTTTTACTACCTGGAGTTGTGTTTGAAATGTTTCTTTCATGTTTCCTAACTCCTTAGTGAGTTCTGATTGAAGTTCTTCTTTCAAGCTTTGGAGACTCTTAGTAAACTCTGTTATGAGTTCCACTCTCATGTGTTTTAATTCCATAGTAAAATGCTCTTTCAATTCTTGCTTAGATTCTTGGAGAATCCTCATAATGAGCTTTCTGTAGTGTATCTATGAGAGTCTGTCTAAATCTATAATTCCATAGACTTCCTTTGTTTCATTTCTGTCTGGCTGATATATCACGGTTAGCTGTTTAGTTCTGTTTCTTTGCACATTTTTGGTGCTGGTTTATTGCTGGCCAGTAGGTGGTGCTATTGTGATCTCTAGGTTTCTCTTGTTTGATCCACAGTGGCTGGGGTGAGGTGGAGGGGTAGTTCCCTTGGGCTGTCTTGTAGTCACAAATGTTCTTGTTTTATGTTGTGTCCTTGCCTTAAATTAAGAAGGCTAAAAAAATACTTTGAGTCAAAGATTGAGAGATTTTAAGCACCTTTCTCTTTTCTTTTTTTTATATTTATTTTATTTATTTATTCCCTTTTTGTTGCCCTTGTTGTTTTATTGTTGTAGTTATTATTGTTGTTGTCGTTTCTGGATAGGACAGAGAGAAATGGAGAGAGGGGGAAAGACAGAGAGGAGGAGAGAAAGATAGACACCTGCAGACCTGCTTCACCGCTTGTGAAGCGACTCCCCTGCAGGTGGGGAGCCGGGGTTCGAACCGGGATCCTTATGCCGGTCCTTGTGCTTTGCGCCACCTGCGCTTAACCCGCTGCGCTACAGCCCTACTCCCCACCTTTCTCTTTTCTTCAGGCACTTGCAACAACCTTCATTGCCTGTTGTGCTTTAAGTGAAACCGCCAAAACAGCTCAGCTCAGTGCTTCACAGCCCAGGCTCTGATTTCTCAGTGCCTCACAGCCCAGGCTCTGATTTCACTGTACTATTCTTCAACCCACACCCATTTTTGCCCCAAGTACAAGTGAGCACTCACCTGAGGTTGCAGATCTTTCAGCTGTAGATTATGACTTCAGTTGGGTCTTTTATTGTATTTATTTGTTATTTTGGGAGAAGAGATAATTTGATCCCAGTTATTCCATGGCCACACCTCCCAGAAGTCTCCTTGATTCATTTGTAAATCTGTGAGTGCGAAAGAAAAGATAAAGAAGAAGAAGAAAAAAAGAAGGAGGAGGAGGAGGAGGTAGAGGAGGAGGAGGAGGAGGAGGAGGTGGAGGAGGAGGAGGAGGAGGAGGAGGAGGAAGAGGAGGAGGAGGAGGAGGAGAAGGAGAAGGAGGAGAAGAAGAAGAAGAAGAAGAAGAAGAGGAGGAGGAGGAGGAGGAGGAGGAGGAGGAGGAGAAGAAGAAGAAGAAGAAGAAGAAGAAGAAGAAGAAGAAGAAGAAGAAGAAGAAGATAGAAAAAGAAGAAGAAAGAAGAAAGGGAAGAAAAGGGAAGAAGAGAAAAGAAAAGAAACTAGCCACAGGAACCTTTCTTTCTTTTCCTAGAATATGTATTGTTTATCTCATCAAGTATGTAGCAAAGATACATTCTTCCTCTCAGAATCCTTCAATCCAGTTCATAATTAAACTAGAAAGTTATTCACATATTCTAACCCTAAGGTAAATCTTTGATCCTGGCTAAGGCAGGAAAGAGTCTATAAAGCAAAAACAAGATCCAAATGTAGACAGACTTGTGATAGGACAGGTTAAGGTCAGTGCTTCAAGTTGAAGTTAGTTTCATGACCTAAATGTTTTGTATGGTAGAAAAGAGGAAAGAGGGATCATTCTGATGACTCCCTAATGTCTGTACAAGTAACACATACAAATGCACAAATTATGCAGCTCATATTAAAAAACTATAAATACTTTTTTAAAAGTTCTATCTCTGTATAAGAAAGAGAGAGACCTGCTACATCCTGACAAAGTTGGTGCCAGGGACTGATCCTAGGACCCCAATGGGGGGAGCCAGGCAGAGGTTCCATTAGATAAGCACACATATTACTAGGAGCACTCAGGCCCCAGGAATCCAAGTTTGGAGAGTTAACACTGTACATTTACCCAGACCTGAAAATATTTTAAAGCCCAAAGGAAACATAGAACTAGCAATAACTTAGTCACTCAGAAATAATATTATCCTTCCTCCAAATATTCTCCTTCTTGTGCATTCTAATAGTTTAATTATAATTTTGTTTTGAAATAATTATAGATTTATAAAAAATACTTGGTAGTAAAAAATACCAACCAGGGGGTCTCATGTAAATATCACCCAGTTTCCTTCAATAATAATATCATGCAAAAATATAGTGCAGTATTACAGTAGTTCCATCCTGAACACATCATGATGCCCATTAACAGCCTCATGCAGGGACCAGGTGGTGGTGCACAGGGAAGAGCACATGCATTATCTTGCGAGAGGTCCTATGTTCAAGCCTCTGGAGAAAGTTTCACAGGAGGTGGAGGAGTGCTGTGGGTGTTACCTCTCTCTCCCTCTCTCTCTCTCTCTCTCTCTCACACACACACACACACACACACACACACCTCCTCTACTTTTTAATTTTTTTATTATCTTTATTTGCTTACTGAATAGTAGAGTCAGCCAGAAATTGAGAGGAAAGGGGGAGATAGAGAGAGAGAGAAATAGGCACCTGCAGCTCTGCTTCATAACTTTTGAAGCTTTCCCCCTGCAGGTGGGGACCAGGGGCTTGAACCCAGCTCCTGGCACATTGTAACATGTGAACTCAACCAGGTGCACCACCACCTGACCTCCCACACACTTCAAAAAGAAAAGGGAAAGAAGAATAATGCCAGGAGCAGTAGAATTTTGTCATTTAAGCACCAAGTCACAGTGACAACTTTGGTTGCAAATTAAAAACAAACAAACAAACAAACAAAAAACCTCATGCACTGCACTTCATACATCTACTCACTTACCCTCTGACCATCATTAATCTGTTCTCCACTTCTATAATTGTATCATTGCAAGCATGTGATATAAATGGAATATCTAATAGATAACATTTCTAGTTGACCTTCTACTCCACTCAGCATTAATTTCTAGAGAATCATTCAAGATGTGCATTTCAATGGAGTTCAAATTTAAAGTATATATAGTATATAGTTGGATTATTTTATCCATTTAGAAAATTTTCTCTTTGAAATGGGCAGTTTGATACCTTTTATTTACATATTACAAGGAAAGGAGACTTCTGGAGGCTTGGCTATGGAGTAGAAGAAGCTCTGTTTTACTCTCTTGTATCAACTGGGAAAAGCAATGAGAATCACCTGAAAACCAAACAAAACATAATCAGAATCTCTTCAAAAACTTACCAATCATAGGTGAGTACAGACACATGTGGCTTGTGGACTTAAATGGGATGAGGAAGAGATACCTGGGACTAAAAGGCCATACTCAGAAAGAGCTAGTACCAGTCTATGAATTTGGCAGCTGAGTTTCATCACATCTAGGTCCCCGTTAAAGAAACTAATGGGGGGGGAAGAAAATCACATAAGCCATGTGTGAGTACAGACATGTAGCTTATGGACAGAAAGGGGGTGAGTGAGTGATTCCCAGGACTAAAATCTGATGCATAGAGATGGCAGGAACACAATTAGATTGGCAGCTGAGACACACCACTTTAGGGTCTGAGTTTTAGCAACCGAAAGACTGTTAAAAAGGAAAAAAGAAATACATAAAAGCTCATCAGCTTACAGCTGTGAATTCTCAAGTTTACATTGCTATTGCCATTCAGAGGCTGGAACAGCAGCAGGAACACCCTATATTGACGTAAAGGTCACAGAACTAGCTTGGTGACTCAAAATAGAAGCTTTTTGACGTCACTTTCCTGATAAACTAGGAATAAAACAATGAAAAATCATCTGAAAACTCAACAAAATACAACCAAGTTTTCTTCAGGAACTCACTAAGCAACAGGTGAATGCAGACTATAACCATTGGATAGAAAAGGGGTAAGGAAGAGATTCTTAGAACTCAAGTAGGGGGAGTAAGATGGTGGTGCACTTAATTAAACACACACATTACAGTGCACACGGATCCAGGTTCAAGTCCCTGGTTCCCACCTGTAGGGGGCAAAGCTTCATGAGTGGTGAAGCAGGATTTCAGGTGTCTCTCTGTCTCTTGACCTCTCTATCTCCCCTGCTCTCTCCATTTCCCCCTGTCTTTATCCAATAATAAATAAAAGAAAGAAATAAAATAAAATTAAAAAGAAAGAAAATAACAGAAAAGAGAAAAAAAGAAAAAAGGAAAGGAAAGGAAAGGAAAGGAAAGGAAAGGAAAGGAAAGGAAAGGAAAGGACTCAAGAAGCTATACTTGATGACTGCAGGCTACAAAGTGAGAGTAAAACAGCTAAACACTTTACCAGGAGTGGGAGAAGACCAAGGATAACATACCGTTTCCTCACTGGAGCTCATCTCTACCACAGCACTGGCTATCAGAAACTAGATTTAGTGACTGTATAATAGGAGAGAATTTTGAGGTGTAACCCAAATTTGTGTAACCAAAATATTTCCCTTTATTAGTCTCTTTATTATCCTGCTAGACTTCATTCAAACTAGATGGAGGCATCAAAACCTTCTCAGACAAATAATAGTTAAAGGAGACAACCATCACCAAACCTCCTATGAAAGAGGTTCTAAAAGACCTCTTATAAACAGGAACATCACCATAATACTTACCATATATCAGAGCAAATAAAAATGTTGAACAATGGCACTACAGTACATTAAATCCATAATATCAATAAAGGTCAATGGCTTAAACTCATCCATTGAAAGGCACAGAGTGGAAGCATGGATCAGAAAACATAATCCAACCATATGCTGCTTGCAAGAGTCCCACCTGAACCAACAAGAAAAACACAGACTAAAAGTGAAAGGATGAAAAACTATCATACAGGCTAGTGGACCACAAAAAAAGGCAGGAACAGCCACTCTCGTCTCTGACACAATACACTTTAAATTAAATAAAGTAATAAAAGATAGGCAAGGCCATTACATAATTATTAGAGGATCAATCAATCAAGAAGATTTAAAAATTATTAATATCTATACACCCAATGAGGGACCATCTAAATACATCAAACACCTACTGAAAGAACTATAAAAATACATCAATAGTAAGACAAGAATAGTGGGAGACTTTAACACCCAACTCTCACACTTAGATCAATGAAGGAGAGAATCAACAAAGAAAAATGAGAATTAAATGAAGATATAGACAGACTAGACCTTCTGGACATTTTCAGAGTTCTTCACCCCAAGAAACCAGAATACACATTCTTTTCAAATCCACACAACACATACTCAAAAATAGACCACGTGTTAGGCCACAAAGACAGCATCAACAAATTCAGGAGCACTGAAATCATCCCAAGTATCTTCTCAGACCGTAGTAGAGTAAAGCTAACATTTAACAACAAACAGAAAAATTACTTAAATACACCAAATTTGGAAACTAAGTGACATACTGCTTAAAAACCATTGGGTCAGAGAGACACTCAAGAAAGAAATTCAAATGTTCCTGGAAACAAAGGAAAATGAAGACACAAACTATCAAGATATTTGGGACACAGCAAAAGCATTACTGAGAGGGAAACTCATAGCCATAGAATCACATATTAAAGAACAAGAAAAAGCTCAAATAAATGATCTTACTGCACACCTTAAGGACTTAGAAGAAGAGGAACAAAGGAACCCTAAAGAAAGCAGAAGAACAGAAATCAATAAAATTTGATCAGAAGTAAACAACATCAAAAATAAGAATACCATACAAAAGATCGATAAAGCCAAATGTTGATTTTTTGAAAAATTAAACAAGATTGACAAAATCCTAGCCAGACTCACTAAAAAAATAAAAGAAGACTCAAATTAATAGAATTGTAAACAATAGAGGAGATATCACAACTGACATCACAGAAATCCAGAAAATCAAACGAAACTTCTATGAAGAACTATATGTCACCAACTAGAGAATCTGGAAGAAATGGAAGAATTCCTAGAAATATATGCCCTTCCAAAACTTAAGCAAGAAGATTACAAAAATCTAAATAAACCAGGCAAAGAAATGGAAACATTTATTAAGAATCTCCCCAACAACAAAAGTCCTGGACCAGATGCCTTCACAAATGAATTCTAAAAAATTTTCAGGAAACAGTTATTACCCATACTTCTTAAGCTTTTCTATAAGATTGAAGAAACAGGAACACTCCCTTACACCTTCTATGAAGCCAACATCACCCTGATACCAAAAGTAGATAGGGACACTACAAAAAAGGAAATAGACAGACCAATATCTTTGATGAACATAGATGCCAAAATATTAAACAAGATCTTGGCCAACCGGATAAAGCAGTATGTCAAAAATACTGTTCATCACAACCAAGTGGGATTTATCCCAGGAATTCAAAGCTGGTTCAACATACGTAAGTCAATCAATATCATTCACCACATCAATAAAAGCAAAACCAAAAACTGCATGATTATCTCAATAGATGCAGAGAAAGCCTTTGACAGACACCAACACCCATTCATGCTCAAAACACTACAAAAATAGGAATAGATGGGAAATTCCTCAAGATACTGGAATTCATATATAGCAAACCTACAGACAACATCATACTCAATGGACAGAAGCTGAAAGCATTCCCCTTCAGATCGGGGACTAGACAGGGCTGTCCACTATCACCATTATTATTCAACATAGTATTGGAAGTTCTTGTCATAGCAATTAGGCAAGAGAAAGAAATCAAACGAATACAGACTGGAAGGGAAGAAGTCAAGCTCTCACTCTTTGTAGATGATATGATAGTATACATATAAAAACCTAAATAATCCAGCAGAAATCTACTGGAAGTTATTGAGCAATGTAGCAAGATGTCAGGCTACAAAGCCAATGTACAAAAATCAGTGGCATTTCTTTATGCAAAGAGTAAATCTGAAGAAGAAGAAGAAGAAGAAGAAGAAGAAGAAGAAGAAGAAGAAGAAGAAGAAGAAGAAGACATCCAGAAATCACTCCCATTCACTGTTGCAGCAAAATCAATAAAATACCTAGGAATAATGCTGACCAAAGAAGTGAAAGACTTGTATACTGAAAATTATGAGTCAAGGAAATAGATATTGATACCAAGAAATGGAAAGACATCCCATGCTCATGGATTGGAAGTATAAATATCATCAAAATGAATATTCTCCCCAGAGCCATACACAAATTTAATGCAATACCCATCAAAGTTCCACCAAGCTTCTTTAAGAGAATAGAACATAAACTACAGTCATTTTTTCTGGAACCAGAAAACACCTAGCACTGCCAAAACTATTTTGGGGAAAAGAAAAAGAAATGGAGGCATAACACTCCCATATCTCAAACTATATTATAAGGCCATCATTATCAAAACTGCCTGGTACTGAAATAAAAATAGGCACACAGACCAGTGGAACAGAACTGAAATCCCAGAACTAAGCCCCCACACCTATGGGCATCTAATCTTTGATAAAGGGGCCCAAAGTATTAAATGGAGGAAGGAGGCTGTCTTTAATAAATGGTGCTGAGAAAATGGGTTGAAACATGCAGAAGAATGAAACTGAACCACCTTATCTCAACAGAAACAAAAATCAACTCCAAATGCATCAGGGACCTGGATGATAAACCAGAAACTATCAAATACTTAGAAGAAAACATTGGTGGAACTCTTTCCACATAAACCTCAGGGGCATCTTTGATGAAACAAACCCAATTGCAAGGAACACTAAAGCAGAAACAAACCAGTGTGACTACATCAAATTGAAAAGCTTCTGAACATCTAAAGAAACTATCACACAAAGAGAACTCTCACAGAATGGGAGAAGATTTCACATGCCATACATCAGACAAGAGACTAATAACCAAAATATACAAAGAGCTCAGCAAACTTACCAACAAAAAAGCTAATGACCCCATCCATAAATGGGCAGAGGATATGAACTGAACATTCACTACAGAGGAGATCCAAAAGGCTAACAAATATATGAAAAATTTCTCCAGGTCACTGATTGTCAGAGAAATGCAAATTAAGACAACATTGAGATACCACCTCAATCCTGTGAGTATGACATACATCAAAAAAGACAGCAGCCACAAATGCTGGAGAGGCTGTGGGGACAGAGGAATCCTTCTGCACTGCTGTTGGGAATATAAATTGGTCCAGGCTCTGTGGAGAGAAGTTTGGAGAACTCTCACAAGGCTATACATGGACCTTCCAAATGACTCAGTAATTCCTCTCTTGGGGATATACCCCAAGGACTCCATAACACCCAACCAAAAAGATATTTGTACAGCTATGTTCATAGCAGCACAATTCGTAATAGCTAAAACCTGGAAGCAGCCCAGGTGCCCAACAACAGATGAGTGGCTGAGAAATCTGTGGTATATATACACAATGGAATACTAGCAGCTATTAAGAACAATAAACCCACCTTCTCTGACCCATCTTGGATGGTGCTAGAAGGAATTATGTTAAGTGGGCTAAGTCAGAATGATAAAGACAAGTATGGGATGATCCCACTCATAAACAGAAGTTGAGAAAGAATAACAGATAGGGAAACTCAAAGCAGGATCTCACTAAATTTGTAGTAGGGCACCACAGTAAAAACCCTGGGTGGAGGGTGAGGGTGGATATTCAGCTTCATGGGTTGGGGCAGGGAGTGGGACATAGTCTTTTTGTGGTGGGAATCGTGTTTAGGTACACTCCTGTTTGAGAAGGTTTTGATGCCTCCAACTAGTTTGAATGAAAGTCTAGCAGGATATATTATCCTTGATTGAAACCCTTTTTCATGCAGGGCTCAGTAGATATCTTGCCATTTTCTTCTGACTTTAAGAGTTTGATTGGAGAAGTCTGCTGACAGTCTTATGGGTTTTCCCCATGTATGTGACTTTTTGTTTTTCTCTTGCAGCCTTTAGGATCCTTACTTTATCCTTACTTCTTTTCATTATAACTATGATGTGTCTTGGTGTCTTCAGGTCTGGGTTGTTTCTGTTTGGGACTCTCTGGGCCTGTTAAATCTTAATGTCCTTTCTGTTGTTCAGGTCTGAGAAGTTTTCTTCTATTATTTCCTCTAGAATATTTACTCTCCTTCCTCTCTTTCTTCTTCTGGTAGGCCAATTATACAAATGTTACTTCTTTTGAGATCATCCCATATATCTCTGTTGTTGTTTTCAGTGTCTCTCAATCTCTTTTTTTAGCTCTTTTACCTCTTTCTTATTTTTCTCTATCTCATCCTCTGTCTGAATAATTCTGTTTTCTGTTTCTGTTAATCTGCTTTCCCTTCTCTCAGCTTCTTTCTTCAGTACAGCTATAGTATTAGCTTGCTCTGATAATTGGCCTTTTAGCTCAGCTATTTCAGCTTTCAGTTCTCTAATTACCTCAAGCTAGCTTGTATTTTCCTTGAGTGTCTCATCTCTTGTTTCCCTAATTCTGATAGCCCTTTCCTCCATAGTTCTCTTCATTTCTGTGATTATTAGGTCTATTATTGCTTGCATACTTTTCTTATCTATGATTAGTTCTGACTGATTTAGAATTTCTTCTGAGCTCCTGTCTTGATTCTTTGTGGTAGCAGTTTTACTTTCTCTTTATTTAAACATTTTTTTATGATGTGGTTTTTATTTTTCTGTTCTGTCATTCTTCAATTGTGTTTTGAGTAGAAGCCACCCTATTCAGATGACCATTCACAAATGCAATCAGTAACCTCAGAAATTATAACAATAGCAACTGAAGCAAGGATTGATGCAGTTCAACCAATACCAGTTAGCCAAAAAACTCCTCCTGTCCAAGAAAAAATAGCAAACAAAACCAAAAGAAAAATAAAGATAAAGGAAAAAAAGTGAAAGAAAGAATAGACAATTATGCAAATCTAATGACCAGTATAAATTCTAGGGATAGGAAGAAGAAAAAGAGAAGTAGAAAGCACACACACACACACACACACACACACACTCCACTCTGAGTCAGATTTCTTCCCCAAAATAATTCACAAATAAGTATCAGTGAATTAAGAAAGCAAAAGAAGGAAGAAGGAATAAAAAAAATATCAGTGTAAGGAGAGAATTTTTAATTAGCTAGGAGGAGGGAAAAAGGAGAGTGGAGAGAAGAGGGAGAGAGAGAGACTAGTTCCTCTTACAATGGATTTGACACCCAGTCACCTATCAATGGAAAAACAACAGCAGTTAATTTTGTTCAAGTTGAAGAAGGAGGAGGAAAAAGGGACACACATATATAATAATAGTAATAATAAATAAAATAGAGTAAAAAGCCCTAACAGTCAGTCTACTGCTTGGACTGCCCTGCTTGGCTGCAGGCAGCCTAAGCAAAGACAGCCAGTTGTAAGAATTATCCAAAAAAAAAAAAAAAAAAAAAACACTCAGGTTTGTCTTTCCCAGGCAGGCCTGAGGCTCTGACTGCTTATTTTGTCACTCAAATAGAGCTCCAGCCACCTAAAAAAAAAGAAAAGAAAAGAAGAAAAAAGAGAATGAAAACAAAAAGAATAAAGCTTGGAATGATACCCCTGGTGAGCCAGGAATCTTGGTAAAGAAAATCACTCAACTGGAAGCCTGCTAGGAGTGTCTTTCCGGCCCCTGGGGAATGGTTCTGGGGTAGGGGGGAGTGGTGAGTTCAGAATTAAGCCAAAGATTTTCCTTTCTTTGTCCCCCTTTCTTTTTCTCCGTTTACCACCCCAAGAATGGATTATAGGACTCTTTTTTGGTGTAACCCTGACCACCCCTTGTTCACCCACCTACTGATGGCCCAGTATCCTACCCTGTCCAGAGAATCCCAGGTCACAAGCTGCTTTGGAGCTCAGGCCAGCTACTGTTTCCAAGTTGCCATCTTGGCTCCACCCCCCAAGTTCCAGATGTTAACATTATGCCAACTGGACTTCCCTGGGCAGATGACCCCACCAATGAGACCTGGAGCACTGCTTCCCAAGGGCCCTGCCCCACTAAGGAAAGAGATAAACAAACTGGGAGTATGGATCGACCTGTCAATGCCCATGTTCAGCAGGGAAGCAGTTACAGAAGCCAGACCTTCCACCTTCTGCACCCCATAATAACCGAGTCCATACTCCCAGAGGGATAAAGAATAGGAAAGCTGTCAGGGGAGGGAATGGGATACGGAGTTCTGGTGGTGGGAATTATGTGGTTTTTGTCAGTGTTTCCTTTTTATAATTTTTTTTTAAAAGGTCAGGCGGTAGCACAGCGGGTTAAGCTCATGTGGCACAAAGCACAAGGACGGTCATAAGGATCCCGGTTAGAGCCCAGGCTCCCCACCTGCAGGGGAGTCACTTCACAGGTGGTGAAGTAGGTCTGCAGGTGTCTATCTTTCTCTCCCCCTCTATCTTCCCCTCCTCTCTCCATTTCTCTCTGTCCTATCCAACAACAACGACATCAGTAACAACAACAATAATAACTACAACAAAAAAACAACAAGGGCAACAAAAGGGAATGAATAAATAAATAAATAAATAAATACAAAAAATTGTTTAAAATGTCACTGAAAGCAGTGGGATTTACCTTTCAGGTACTGAGCCCTAGTGGTAATCCTGGTGGAAAAAGAAAGACAGAAAGATAGAGAAAAGAATAAAAAGGAGAGAGAGAGAGAGAGAAACAGTAGCACAAAATTGCCCTTCAATGTGGTAGGGGACAGGCTTGAAGTTGGGTTGCAAATATGAGAAGTTCACTATTCAAGTAAGTTTTTTCAGCCATTTATTAAAACGTATACATCATAGCCATAGTTCTTTTCCCCCATGTATATACTATTTTTTCCTTTGTCACCTCCTTGTAGTCTCCTTCCTTTTATTTTTTGACATTTGTTATTATCATCAGGAGATGACTAAATAAACACACAATAAAAACGATAAAAGGAGCCAGGTGATGATACACATGATTAAGCACACCTATCACAATGTGCATGCACCTGGGAGTAAAAGCCCCTGGTCGCCTGGTCCCCACCTGCAGGATGAAAGCTTCACGAGTGGTGAATCAGGGATGCGTGTTTCTCTATCTCTTTCCATCTCTATCTCCCCTCTCCTTTTTTTATTTCTCTGTCTCTACCAAATAATAATAAAAAACCAATAAGAATAAATATGATGGCATGGCTACATCAATTTTGCATCATCATAGTGGCTTTATTTTTGCAAAAGGTTTGTCAAAGGTGGAGGTAGAAATCAGCTTCAAAACAAGTTTGGGGGTTATTTCTGGATTTCCTGTCCCCTGTTTTCATGGAAAATCCAGAGTATGCAGTATGAATATATAACAGTGAGCCCAGTTTTTGTGTGTGGCTTGTGGAAAATGGTCAAATTGCTTTACAGCCACACCACATTTATTTAAAGACTATAGCTATGCAATGGGGTTTCAGTCCAAATGATTCATAAAATTGCTTCAATCCTTTTACTTTTCCAGTATAAATTGGGCTGGTATTTAAAGAAATGGATAAAGAACAGAGAAATTTATGCTTTTATTCAAAGTAACCCGCACTTTCAACTTAAGCAAAATTGTTTATTTCCCCTATTTTAGAAAATATATGCTCACATTAAAACTGTTCTATGCTTTCCTCAGCTCTAGATGTTGAATAATTTGGTTACTCTCTTAAACCCAGGTCCCTTATTTGAGGGTTTAGACAACTTCTAACATTCTTAGGTTCTAATTACCATTTCCACCTGAGTAGAGGCCACTGTTAAACAAGACAATAATAAGATATTGAAAACATCTGCTTCAACTCATCAACTTTTTCTTTAGTTAGGTTCTAATGTAAAAAAAATAAATAAAAATTAGTAAATATTATTTGGTATTAGATTTTAGATTCAAAATGTTGGCTACTAGAAAAATTTCATCTATAAGGAGCAAAACACAACTTTTTTCTATTTATCCTTTAAATAAATAAATAAATCAGCCAGAACCTTTCCAGTTACCAAGAGATCAGATAACTCAGGGCTTCCTTCTGGAAAGTTTTTTTTCTTGAGTCCTTTATATTTGATGGTGATAAAAAGCAAGACTAGACTTGCCCTCACTATAAAGTAGCCATTCTAGGGACTATTCGATTTTCTGAAGGGAGGGGGGTCATCTAACTCTGCCATTCGAGGAAGATTGGTCCAGAAATGAGTGCAACCTAGAATGTTCTCAGTTGTGACCATGGATTGCAAACTGAGTCTGACAGGAACTCAGAGATTATACAGGCTCCTACACTAAATATAAATATAGATGGGCCCTGAGTCAGATTGATATTATGAACAGTTAATTGTATTTATATATTCTCTTCAAATTTTGGAGCTACTTTCTGCCTTAATTCAACTTTCTAGTTCTATTCTCAACTCTGACTATATCATCTCAGACAATACTTTAACCCACCTCCACATTAACTATCAAGCTCAGGCAAAAATCACTGAAGTCATAGGCCCTTTGAAACACACCTAAGGTAGAACTCCTAGCTTCTTATAGGAAAGCTTTCAAGGGATGGGATGGGATATGGAACTCTGGTAGTGAAAATTGTTTGGAATTGCACTCTTCACATCCTATGGTCTTTTTTAATATTTTTATTTTATAAATAAATTTTAAAAACCTATCCTCACCTGATCTATTCTTATTTCCTTATTCCTACTAATTAAACATGTTGTCCTGCCTCATAACTTACTGCCTTTCAGTCACCAAGTTCCAGATGCTACTATGATTCCATCCTGAACACCATGAGCAGACAACCTCATCAATGTGTCCTGGAACCTCACCTCTCTAGAGCCCTACCCACTAGGGAAAGATAGAAATAGGCTGGGGGTATGGATTCACCTGCCAATCCCCATGTCCAACAGGGAAGGTACTACAGAAGTTAGAATTCTTACCTTCTGTACCCCAAAAACAATTTTGGTCCATACTGCCAGAGGGAGAGAAATATTAGGGGAAGATGACCAAGGGGTTCTGAACTCCAGTTCCATCAGGACCCAGAGAGAGAAGAGGAACAAACGAAAGACATTTGGAAGTAGTAATAGGTATAGGTATGACATAAAATGGAAGCAGAGGCAGGGCTATAGAAAAAAAATGGGCCAAACACATACATATATATGTCAACCCATATCTGTGAGAACCATTGAAGTTTCCAATGGAGAGAACAGAGACACAGAACACTGCTGGTGGAAGTGTGTGGAATTGTACCTCTCTTATTTTATAAATTTGTAAATCACTAATAACAATTTTAATTTAAAAAGAATCGAAACTAGGGATAAGGCTGTTAACAGCTGAAGTCTGAATTCAGTGGGTCACAGGACAGGCTGAAAGTCATAATTTCTTATTAGGTGTTGAGAACCACCTTGATCATATATGAAATAGGAGTTATGTCAAAGAATTTCCAGCAGTTCTTTCAAAAGAGATTATAGCCAAATTATTTTGTCACCATTTTAGAAAGATAATGGAGGAGAAGGAAAGATCAGGACAATGACCCCATTTATAGCTAGGATCATCAGGAATCTTCTTGATGCATTATTTTTGTACCTCCCCCTTATACATGCAGGTATTTGGTGGTTTCAGAACTTTCTTGAACAGTTCTGACCTAAGAAGACATTAAGAAGCACAATTATGTAATAAAAGATGGGTTAGCAAGAATTCTCTGACATAATTTTTCAATAGTTCCTTACCCCAGAATTAGACATTGCCTGATTTATTTTTGTTTCTTTATTTGGAGTCTTACTTTATTATATAGTATATGGATTGCATGATAAATCAAAATGAACTAATGTGCTACACCAATTAACTGGTATATGATTTCATATAGAACAAATTTTCTGAAACTTGACATTCATAGTTGGATAATTATTTGATAAGGGCCCATTTTGTACATTGTAGGATATATATTTTGGCAGCATCCTTTGCTTTTTTTTTTTACCCAATTTGATTCCAGTGGTATCTTTTCACAGTTGTGACAACCAAAAATGTTTACAGGCACCATAAAATATTCCCTGGGTGGCAAATAGGTTCTCCTTGGTTTCAACCCATCTAACCTCAATATATGAAGTCTGGTCTACAATTAAAGGTTATAAAAGATTGCTCTGCACTTCATAGCTTGCTGATTATCTTCCTCTTTTACATGCCATGTCTTCATCTATTAAAAAGCATCTGCAAAGGCCCACGTAACAAGAACAGAGAACTATCATCTTAGATTGGTATAGCATCAGCTACAAGAGTTCTGTCTCACAAGTGCTCTGCAATAAAGGAAATTGAATTAGAACACAGAATTCAGGTCCAGTCTGCAAAAATAAAGTTATTGCATTTCATTTTGAGGGCTTTATTTATTTATTTTGTTTTGGTCTGAGACACATTATTGATTGTAAGTTTCTGTGGTTCACACAGAGATATGGATGGAGGAGCCAGGTGGTGGCACACCTGGTTGAGTGCACACATTACAGAGATAAGGATGAAATAATGGAAGGAAGGGAAGGAGGGAGGAAGGGAGGGAAGGAGGAAGGGAGGGAGGAAGGGAGAGAAGAAGGGAGGGAGGGAGGGAATAAGAAATAAGAGGAAGAGGAAGGGAATAAGGAAGAATTAAGAAATAAAGAAAAGAAAAAGGGAAGGACTTAAGAGAGGGAAGGGAGAGAGTGTGAGAGGGAAAGGGGAAAGAGAAAGAGAGGGAAAGAGATAGGGAGGAAGGAAAGAGAGGAGGGAGGAAGAAAAACTAAAAAAAAAAAGAGGGCTATTAAAAATTGTGCTGCTTAGGGGGTGGGGCTGTAACAGATCGGGTTAAGCCCACATGGCACAAAGCACAAGGACCAGCATAAGGATCCCGGTTCGAGCCCCCTGGCTCCCCACCTGCAGGGGAGTCGCTTTACAAGCTGTGAAGCGGGTCTGCCGGTGTCTAGCTTTCTCTCCCCCTCTCTGTCTTCCCCTCCTCTCTCCATTTCTCTCTGTCCTATCCAACAACAACAACACCAATAATAATAATTACAACAATAAAACAAAAAGGGAATGAATATTTTTTAATTGTGCTGCTATGAACATAGCTGTACGTAGTTCTCTTCAAATAAATCTCTTCGCTTTCTTTAGATATATTCTAGGTTAGGAATTGCCTAATCATAAGTTAAGTATATTTCTAGTATCTTGAGGAAAACAGACAGTTTTCCACAGGGATTGGCAACCAGGATGACCAAGCATAGATAAGAATCTAAGAAAGTTGTGATACATATACACAATGGGATACTACCCAGTTGTTTGAAATGATAACATTATATTCTTTGACTCATCTTGGGTGGATCTTAATGAAATCATGTTAAGTGAGATAAGTTTAAAGGAGACAGATGAATGCCATGTGATCTCACTCATAGGTTGAATTTAAGAAACAAGGAAAAGGGGAGAGAACACAGGATGAAACTTGGACTAGGTGTGATGTGCACCAAAAATCTCTGGAGAAGGAGAAGAGGTGGGGGAGTGAAGAGAGAATTGGGATTTTGGTGTACAATGGAGGGAAAATATCATAGTTAAAGGTAAAGATGCTTTACAGAGACCTATCAGGTAGATGAGAAATTATATCTATGCATCAAAAAGTGTATTGTAAGACATCAAGCCTTAATAAAATTTAATTAATTAAAATCAAGAAAGGTCTAATACCATACCACTCTGAACATGCCTGATCTTATCTGATCTTAAAAAAAAAATCAAGATGAGAAAAACAGAGAAGTCATCCTGTTTATCTTTCATGTATAAGGATGTAGAAACCTAAATCAGTTCACAAAGAATTGTTTATATATTTAAAAGCAACTAAGCAGGGGGCTATGCGGTGGTGCACTTAGTTGAGTGCACAATTGTCATGCATAAGGACCCAGGTTCAAGCCCCTGCTCCCCACCTATGGGGGGTACTTCACAAGAGGTGAAGCAGGTCTGCAGTTATATATTTTTGTCTCTCCCTCTCTACCACCCTTTCCCTCTCAATTTTCACTGTTTCTCTTCATAATAAACAAAATAAAAAATGACTAAAGTATTTGTTCAGAATCTAAATAAGGAAATTTCACACTGTGGCCTGCCAATATTATCTGCTCTGATTATGTATTTCCAGTTATACTTGAGACTTCTGTTTTCTTAAGTGTAAAAAGGAGGGTAGCTTTCTTTTGATAATGCTGTTATTACCGATAAAGATAGGAAATAAACAGAGCTGATTTTTTTTTAAGTGGATCAAAGTAAACTGATAAATGAGAGGCCTGGGCTTTCAGTCTAGGTCTTCAAATTAGCAGCATGACTGTGAGCAACTCATATGTCTTTAAAAAATTATTATAGGGAGTCAGGAGGTAGTGCAGCGGGTTAAGCGCATGTGGCACAAAGCACAAGGACTGGCGTAAGGATCCTGGTTCGAGCCCTCGGCTCCCCACCTGCAGGGGAAGTCGCTTCACAGGCGGTGAAGCAGGTCTGCAGGTGTCTGTCTTTCTCTCCCCATCTCTGATTTCCTGTCCTATCTCCATTTCTCTCTGTCCTATCCAACAACAACAATAACTACAACAACAAAACAACAAGAGCAACAAAAGGGAAAATAAATAATAAAAAAATTATTATATTTGTTTATGGGATAGAAGCAGCCAGGAATCGAGAGGAGGGGGTATAGAGAGGGAGAGAAGCAGAGACATCAGCAGCCCTGCTTCACTACTTGTGAAACTTTCCACCTGCATGTGAGGACTCGGGGCTTGAACCCAGATCCTTGCACATTGTAACACGTGCACTCAAGCAGGTGCACCACCACTCAGCCCCAGCAACTCATATCTCAATGACCTTATTTCTGTAACTGAAAATGAAACAAGATTCATCTTTAAAAATCTCAACATTGAATATTATTTTCTTCAGGAGTTGGGCTGTAGTGTAGTGAGTTAAGCGCAGGTGACGCAAAGTGCAAGGACCTTCGTAAGGATCCCGGTTCTAGCCCCCGGCTCCCCACCTGCAGAGAAGTCACTTCACAAGCATTGAAGCAGGTCTTCAAGTGTCTTTCTCTCCCCCTCTCTGTCTTCCCCCATCTCTCTCCATTTCTCTCTGTCCTATCCAACAATGACGACAACAATAATAACTACAACAATAAAACAACAACGGTAACAAAAGGGAATAAATAAAATATATATTTTTAAAAATATTTTTATCATTTATTTATTTACTCCCTTTTGTTACCCTTGTTGTTTTATTGTTGTAGTTATTGTTGTTGGATAGGAGAGAGAGAAATGGAGAGAGGAGGGGAAGACAGAGAAGGGGAGAGCGTCAGGCCTTAAGCCAGACCCCCATGCTCTGCTCCATCCTCCATTGCTGATACTATGGTCTATTTACATAATCATTGTTTTGCCTGAGACCCGCCCTGCCTGAAGGGTATTAATTAATTCTACCAGTTAAAATCTTTGCAACTGTTGCTATGGAAGCTTTCTACCTTCCCAATCTTTCCTTTTCTCCACCCCCCTTCCTAGCCATTTCCTTTTCCAACTTGCCACTTCCTGTTCAAAATATATAAAATCATTGTCTCTGATCAATAAAGACACATTGCATTCTAGCTCTGCCACAAGTTCCTGGTCTCTCTCCCACATCGCTGAGTAAGCAGCAGCCCAGGTTGGCTCCGGTCGAGTTCTCTCCAACCCAGAGAGCATAGGTGCAGGAAGAAATACCCTCATGCTAGCCCAGCAGGAGAGAAAGATAACTACAGACCTGCTTCACCACCTGTGAAGCGACTCCCCTGCAAATGCAGAGCTGGGGGCTCGACCCGGGATCCTTATGCCGGTCCTTGCACTTTGCGCCACATGGGTTTAAGCCGCTGTGCTACTGCCTGACTCCCTCCAAAAATGATTTTCTTCTAAACAACACACCAGTCATCTGGTTTGTTAGTTTTGCTTTATTTATTTATATTATTAATTTAATCGTGGTCTACAAAATCAAGATGACAGGGTTAAAGTTTCTGACCACCCCCAGCAATCCACCCTGCTCTACTGCATGACTATTTCACAAAACCTCAGTGACAGCTTGATTACTTTTTTCCCCCCAAAATTGATGTGCTTCAATTTTTTATATTGCACATCAAAATCGTCCTATAGCTGTATTTCAGAAAAATAAAGACTATTTGATAAAAGGCGTAAGAGTCAGGGGGTGTGACCTAGCATCATCATTATGCATTTCACTGTAACATTCATTCCTGAGACTCCAGGATTTCATGTTCAACCCCAGAACCACTATAAGCTTTTCATAGCTGAAAAGTGTTCCAGGGAAAAGAAGATAAAGAAGCAGAAACAGTGTCAGAGGATGAACTCAAGGCCTTCTGGATAACACTGAACTGTCTCAATAATCTTTTTTTAAATTTTACTTTCTTATTTTTTGTATGATAAGGGTAAAAAGAGAGGGAGAGAAGGAATTATAGAGATACCACACAACTGCTCCACCATCCACGGAGCTCTTCTGGTCCCCTCCATGGTGTTCTCACTTAGTGCCAGGGATGAAACTTAGAACTTCACACCTTATTGTTAAAACAAACATCCTATTGGCTAAAATTGCCCTCCCACCACCAACATCTAGCCCCATCAGATCAATAATTTGTCCCAGAAAAAACATCTCATTCAAATGTAAATAATACAAAATCTAAATACATAAAACTCTCTAGGTACTATGTATTATAAGAACATTGGTAGCAATCCCAATATGTGAAAAAAAAAAAGCTATAAAATGACAATGCAGGGGGCTGGGTTGTGGTGCACCTGGTTGAGCACACATGTTACAGGTAGTGAAGCAGTGTTGCAGGTGTCTCTGTTTCTCTCCCTCTCTATATTACTCTTCCCTCTGCATTTCTAACTATCTCTACCCAATAAATAAATAAGGATAATAAAAAAAAGTTAAAAAGAAAATGTCAATGCGAAATTGATGAAATATAATATAATATACAATATCACAAAGTGAATTCTAACTCTCATAAGAAAAATGGAAAATAAAAATGTACATATGGGAAGTTGGGCGGTACTGCTTCAGGTTAAGTTCACATGGTGCGAAGTGCAAGGACCGGTGTAAGGATTCTGGTTTGAGCCCCCTGGCTCCCCACCTGCTGGGGAGTCGCTTCACAGGCAATGAAGCATGTCTGCAGGTGTCTATCTTTCTCTCTCCCTCTCTGTCTTCCTCTCTTTTCTCCATTTCTCTCTGTCCTATCTAACAATGACAACAACAATAACTATAACAACAATAAAAAACAACAAGGTGCAACAAAAGGGAAAATAAATAAATATAAACAAATTTTTTACATGTACATACTAAAGAAAGACATAAGCAGATATATAGACATGACTGTTAGTCAAGAGGAAGGGGTAAATAAGAACTAGTACTGGTAGAATTTTTTTTTGCTTGAACAGTATCCATTTCTCCCCTTCCTTTCATATTTTGTTGTCTCATATTTCTATGGCTTATGCTTCTGGATCTGGCTTACTGTGTATCCCCTTGTTGAGATTTAATTGTTCCTTCTTTCTTTTTCTGTGGCACTACTTTAAGTAATCTTGGCAAGGGAGGTCTGGTAATGAAAAAATCCTCTCTATTTTTAAAAATATTTTATAGATACAGCTTTTGATTTGTGAAAATAAAGTTTTATTGGAATAGAGTCATGTTCATTCCTTTAGATGTCCAGTTTTTTCTACAGCGTAAGGCATGTTGACTAGTTTCAAACAAAATTCTCCATGGCCCACAAGCACTAAGATATTTACTATCTATAGAGCCAGAGAGTAAATCTATGTAGATAAAAGAATAAGAATACATGGATACTCTTTCTATTCCCACCCCCACACACACACCATGGTTATTTCTGGGACTCATTGCCTGCACAACTTTATCATTCCCAGAGGTTGGCTCTTCTCTCTCTGTCTCTGTCTCTCTTTGTCTCTGTCTCTCTCCTCTCTTTCGTTTCCTATTTTTGATAGAGTATTGGAGACAGAGGAAGAGGGAGAGAGCGAAAGAGAAGGGAAGACACTTGCAACACTGCTCCACCACCCCCTTCATCACCACCAAGGGCTTGAACCACCAAGGGCTTCTTCACCACCAAGGGCTTGAACCAGTTTATTAGCACATGGTATCATGTGTTCTACTAGGTGAGCCACCACCAGACTTCCTTATATGAATATTCTTAACTTTGATATAATAACCCCTACGTTTCCACCACAGGTGCTATGACTCTTACAGAAAGATTCAAGAGAAAAATCTGATGATTAAGAGAATAGCAAAATGAATGTCATTATTCATTAAAACTTTCCACATTAGGAGTAGTATCATTAAAAATATATATTAGAAAATATATCTACACCCACATTTGTGTAATTTTGCCCTTCTAAAAATAATTATGCTGAAGTAAACCAGTTAAGCTACAAGTGACAGAAAAAAAAATTCCATTTGGCTTAAGAAAAAATATGGGCATTGATTCATTGGAAAATAAAAGCGAAGGGAACCAGGAAAATAAATAAATAAATAAATAAATAAACAAACAAACAAACAAGCTAGAGCACCAAGGATTTTGATTTCCAAGCAACTAATGCTGCCACCTTGTGGCCCAAAAAACATATTCTTATTTGTACTAAATATTCTCCTTCAGAATTAGGGATGATTTGCATTCACTAAGTACATTTTGTAACTTTTTAATATATTGACGTATCAGTCTGTCTATATTCCTATCTATCCACACACACAAGTTTATAATTTATTGAAGTATGTCATAGGGTGGTGTTTTTTTATAAGGTGAGCACACCTAGTACCTAGATCATGAAACATTACCAGATACCAGGAACCCTGTCACCCTTTTCTACTTAGGATCCACTACTCTCTTCAACACAGTGGTTTTCACAAATGTAATGATGAATGAAAGGAACCAGATGCAAGTTATTACCCACCTTTCCTCCAAGAGTTATCACTATCCTGATTACTTACAGAAGAGATTAGTTTTCCTTGATTTCGTATTTTATACTATTTGAATTCTATACTATGTATTCTTTATTTTAAAAGAAGAAGACTTTTATTAGTTTTTAAATTTATTTTCCCTTTTCTTGCCCTTGTTTTTTTTTTTCTTATTGTTGTAGTTATTGATGTCGTTGTTGTTGGCTAGGACAGAGAGAAATGGAGAGAGGAGGGGAAGACAGAGAGGGGGAGAGAAAGCTAGACACTTGCAGACCTGCTTCACTGCTTGCCAAGCGAGCCCCCCTGTAAGTGGGGAACCAGGGGCTCGAACCGGGATCCTATTTGGGTCCTTGCCTTTAGCGCCATGTGCACTTAACCTGCTGCGCTACCACCCAGCCCACTGTACTATGTATTCTTTTGCACCTAAATCCTTTTTCTCGACTCTCTGCTTCTACTATCCATATGCATTGTCACATCTATTTGTAGATCAGCCTCATTGTTACACAGTTATTCTCATGAGTTTTTTAAATTATTCTGTAATTTTTATTTTAAAAGTATGTGTGATATATAAAGATGAAATAGTTAATTATAACATGAAGGCAACTGTCACTGAGTTTTGATGCATTTCATTTTGATTTTACTGTGTACATATTTAATATAATAGTACTTAAAATTATACTTTTCACTACATTATTGATAGGGTTTCATAAATGTCATTTTTAAGAAATAGGAGTTCATTAGACATTTAGGACTACTGTATTTTTGTGTTTTCCTATTAACTAATACAACCAATATCATTGACCACGAAATATTTTCTGTCCTTTGGGATATTTCATTGTAACAGAATGTCAAAGTAAGATTAGTAGCTCACTGTCTTTAGAAAGATGTGATAGCTTCAGTTTTTCCTAGAATGAAATGAAAGAGACTGGAAGAATAACTGGAACGTACTAAGCATCTACTGGTACATCTACCACACTATGTACTAGATACTTTGATGACAATTCCACAATTAATTTAATTCTCACAGAAACATTAGAAGGTATGTGTAATCTTTATTTCACAAGGAAAAAGCAAGTAAAATAACTTGTCTAAAGACATATAAAGTGGTAGAGATATGATTTGGATCCTTATTTGTCAGCTTTGTAACAGTTCAGCTTCATCACACTTTCCCCTGAGTGTAATTTTCATAATGCAATAGAAATGCGCATTCTTCCAATTATCTTCCCTACAGGCCTGTCAGAATTTCTAATAACCTACACGTGTTATTCAGGCAGGGATAATTAACAAGATACTTTTTTTTATACTTTAAACTGAACCAAGAGTATCAGAGTGTTTAATCTACTTTGCATATATTTTATATTTTTATTATATTTATTGGATAAAGACAGCGAGGATCCAAGAGGATAGGGAGAGTCAGAGAAGAGAAGAGATAGAGAGAAATCTTCAGTTTTGCTTCACCACTCTCAAAGTTTTCCCCCTGCAGATGGGGACCGAGGGCTTGAACCCGGGTCCTTGTGTACTGTAACATGTGCAAGTTAAAAACTACTCTGACATTCCATCTAACACCTTAGAGAATGGCTTCCATTGACAAAACAGAAAGTAACAGTTGGTGATGAGGTTGTGGAGAAGAAGGGTCTTTGCTACATAGCTAGTGGAAATGAAGACTGGTACAGCCCCTTTGGAAGACTACATGGAGAGTCTTTGAGCAAATAAAAATGGAATGTCCTACGATCCAGCAATATCACTCTTAGGCATTTATTCAAAGGACACTCAAACACTAATTCAAAGTGACATATGCACTCTATGTTTAAAGCTTCATTTCTCACAATATCCAAAGATTGTAAACAGTCTAAACTCTCATTGATATGACTGGCTAAAGAAGTTATGAGAAATATAATCCATATAGTACTAATGTGTATTTAAAAAGATGATATTGTGTCCTTTGGGACAAAATGGACAGAACTGCAGGAAATTATCCTTAACAAAATAAAAGATGAAAGACAACTACCAGATGGTTTCATTCATATGCATAATCTAGATACACATTATATTGGATTTATAAAAGGAGCAAGTAACTGTTTCTAAGTCTTGTGAGGACCATGTGATTATCTCTGCGAGGTGGGAGGGTGAGGACATGGAACTTAAGTGGTATGTGTGGTGTGAAAGTATACATTGTAATATTGCAATCTTGTAACCCACTATTCATCACAAATAAAAGAAATGGAAAACAAAACACTAGATGGTGAAAGAAAAAGTAGAAAAACTGAGACTTATATAAATTGGAAAAAAAAATGCAGGTAAACAAATTGGATAGCCTAAATAAAATGGATTTCTAAGTAGAAAAAAATTAAATATGATTCAAGAAGAAACAGAAAAGTTTCACATTGCTATTGCTATAAACACAGGTTACCTGAAAGATCATTCAGAATGACAAGTTTGATGTCTAATTAAGAGCCTGCAATTGACTTTTCCTAAACACAGGAAGTGTAGAAGCTCAACAGCCCTTCCTCAGGTCCTAAATCCCTTTATTAGAAAGGTTTACAAAGGGAGCCCTGAGGATCCTACATAGCCATGATGAGCCTAGACCTCTAATCACTGTAACTAGTCATCTCCATCAGGAACAACATAATGGACCCCTTTGTGGGCCCCTATAGGACTTTGCCCTCAATGTGGATCAATAATGGTAGGGGATGTTCCACTCTCCGAAGGGAGGTTGGACAAAATACTCTACCTACTACCCAAGGAAGATGGATTATGAAATTAGTTCAGCCTGGAATGTTCCTAGCCACGGCCACAGAATGTGATCCCAGACCTACAGGGATGCAGAGGTTACATAGGCTTCTGTGCTGAATATGGGCCCTAGATCAAACTGGTGGGGTTTACAGTTAACAATTTTTATAGACTTTCCCCATAATTGGGAACTACTCTCTTCCTTGATCCAGCTTTCTAGTCCTTTTTCCAACTATGGCACCATCTCCCCAGACAATAACCTGGGTTCACCTGCATACGATGTCAGGCTCAGACAAAAATTAGCAAAGTCATGGGCCCTCTGGAATATACCTAAAACAGACCTACTAGCTTTTTCCAAAATGGATACCCCAGTCTTCATCTGCAATGTTCTTGCCTTTAGGTTTATGATTAGTCAACAATTTGTTCTGCATTATAACTTAATTCTTTTTTAGCCACCAGGTTCCAGATAATACCATACCATGATGCCAACCCGACTTCCTTGGGCAGAGGACCCCACCATGTGTTTTGGAGCCCTGCCTCCCCAGGTCCCTATTCCACTAGGGAAAGAGAGACAGGCTGGGAGTATGGACTGACCTGCCAATGCCCATGTTCAGTGGAGAAGCAGTTACAGAAGCCAAATTTTCCACCTTCTGCACCCCACAATCATCCTGGGTCTATACTCCCAGAGTGATTAAGAATAGGGAAGCTATCAAGGGAGGGGTTTGGATATGGAACTCTGGGGTGGACAATGTATGGGAATGTACCCCTTTTATCCTATGGTCTTGTCAGTATTCCCATTTTATAAATAGATTTAAAAAATCAGGAATTCCAGATACAAAGCAGTACGTTCAGGTGGGGAGCAGAACAATGAAGTAAATGATTAATGATTTAAAACATAGTAATTAAATCTAAAGTTAATGGATTTAAACTCAGCATATGAATAAGTGCTACCTATCAGTAGCTTAATGATACTCTTCTAACATATACATGGTTAAGATTTTATGTCTGGGAGCTGTTGGCTTCCTTTGGATTTATTTTCTCCATAACCCAATTATGTTTTGGAATATGCAGATAGCTTACTGGAAACAGAGTTTTTCAGGTACTAGGTTAGCTGTAAGCCTGAAATTATATACATCTGATATGACTGTTACCCAACAAAAAAATCTGAACATGTCTTTAGCAATTAGAAAGACTGGGTCAGAAATTCCCAGGGCGTTGGGGTGTGTGTGTCGGGGGGTGGGTAGGTGGGAGGGGACACAGTCTTTTGGTAGTGGGAATGGTGGCTATGTACACTCCTATTAAGTTGTAGTCATATAGGGAGTCGGGCTGTAGCACAGCGGGTTAAGCACACATGGCACAAAGCGCAGGGACTGGTATAAATTGTAGTCATATAGATCACTATTTAATTAATATGAGAGGGGAAAATTGATTGTATGACTCAAAAAAATTTTAAAAAGAAAGATAGACTGGGTCAGAAATTACACAGACTCTTGTGATAAATATGAATAGATAGGGGCCCTAGGTCAGATTAATTAGGTTAAGAATTAATGGTATTTATATACTTTCTTCATGTTTTGGAGTTTCTTTTTGCCCTAATCTAGCTTTCTAGTCATATTCTCAACTCTGATACCATCTTCCCAGACAATACTTTTAGTCTACCTGCATATTAGCTATCAGACTCAGGCAAAATTACTAAAGTCACTGGCCCCTTGGAACATAACTGAAATAGACTTCCTAGCTTCTTTCCACACAAAGACCCCTCGTTTCATTTCTTTATTCCTACCTTGGGGTTCCTGTCTATAAAATAATTTAATTAATATATTATTGCCCTGCAGCCACCAAATTGCTGACACTCCCATAATTCGATCCTGACCTCCTCAGGCAGATAACCTCACCTCAGAGTCCTACCCTACCAGGGAAAGATAGAAACAAGATGGGGTTATGGATTGACCTGCCAACATCTATGTCCAGCAGAGAAGCAAATATAGAATCCAGACTTTCCACCTTCTGCACCCCATAAAGAATTTTGGTCCATACTCCCAGAGAAATAAAGAATAGGAAAGGAAGTTTCCAGTGGAGGAGATGGGACACAGAACTCTTGGTAGTGGAAACTGTGTGGAATTTTAGCTCTGTTATATTACAATCTTGTTACTCACTGTTAAATAACTAATAAAATGTAAAAAAGAAAGATTGGATCAGTTATTTTTTAAACTATTTCATCAAAAACAATCTAGATCTCCATGCATTCCTACTTTAATAGTCTTGTACAGATTAATAATACAGACCAAAGTTCCTTTGCAGCTTGAAATAAGGATATACAAGAGAACAGCAGAGGGCATCATTATATAAAAGGTAGATTCAGAATTGTTAAAAAAAAGCAATCTGATAAATGCATTGCCATTTACAGTCTATAGTTGATTTTTAAGACAGTCATACATTTGTATAGTATTTTATGAAATTAAAAGTTATTTGTGATTTTCAGAGAGAAGGATAATTTCATTTTAAGGTTTTTATTGAAGTAAAACTGGTTCATGATATTCTATAGATTCAATTATGTGTTATGAATCAATATTTTATATACTACAATATATTCGCCAACAAAAGACTTTCTTTTAAATTTATTTTTATTAATTAATTTATTTATTTTAAAAGGGAGACATTAACAAAACCGTAGGATAGGAGGAGTACAACTCTACACAGTTCCCACCACCAGATCTCTATATCCCATCCCCTCACCTGATAGCTTTCCCATTCTTTATCCCTTTGGGAGTATGGACCCAAGGACATTGTGGGTTGCAGAAGGTGGAAGGTCTGGTTTCTGTAATTGCTTCCCCGCTGAATATGGGCGTTGGCTGGTCGGTCCATACTCCCAGTCTGCCTCTATCTTTCCCTAGTAAGGTGGAGATCTGGGGAAGCAGAGCTCCAAGACACACTGGTGGGGTCGTCTGTCCAAGGAAGTCTGGTAGGCATCATGCTGGCATCTGGAACCTGGTGGCTGAAAAGAGAGTTAACATACAAAGCCAAACAAATTGTTGAACAATTATGGACCTAAAGGCTGAAATAGTTCAGATGAAGTGTTGGGGGGTACTCACTGCAGACTCTTGTGTACTTCCGCTTTCAGGTATATATTTTGCCATAGTTTACGGATACATGTGAACATGTGCTCTATCTCAGGGTACCTGGTCTATATCTAGGTTTTGGGACTTTGTTAGGAAGTGAATCACCAAGAATGGAATTAGATAATACTATGAAAGGAAAGGTCTCACCCGAGTAATGAACCTGAAGGATTGTAATTCCACATCTGAAGTCTCTGGACATAGTCTGAAGTGAAGCATGCTAAGGTGGCACTCCTTGCATTGATTAGGTTGTAATCAACATATACAATATTATTTGATATGAATTGAGAGAAGCATGCAGGAAAGTGTGCCTCACACTAAGATTCCGGGACTGGGGGGAATAGAAGCTCTATAGTGGAAATGTTAGGTTCTTGCTGTCTTAGGGTTCAAGAAGACAATGGATAGTTATTTTTATCATCACATTATTTGGTAATTGGGTTAACTTTGAAAAGTTCCTTTGTTAGGATTTCCTGTATATTACCCAGCATCTTGTATATAGCTGTGCCACCAGTAGCTTCTGTTCTCCCTGGTCTAGACTTTTGAGAGAGTCCACATATCAAACACTCAGCCTATGTATTAAAAAGATTCAGTCTGTACTTTAAAAAGATTGAGACAATAAATTTCTCCCCTCTCATATTAATTACATAGTGTTTTATATGACTACAAATTAATAGGAGTGTATATAAACACCATTCCCACTACCAAAAGACTGTCTCATCCCACCCCACCACCCCCAACCCACCCCCACCTCCCTGGGAAGCCGAATGTCCACCCTTAACCTCACCCCAGGGTTTTTACTTTGGTGACCTACTCCAGATTTAGTCAAATCCTGCTTTTAGTTTCCCTTTCGGTTTTTCTTTATCAATTTCTGTTGATGAGTGTGATAATCCCATACTCATCTTTATCTTTCTGACTTAGCTCCCTTAACATAATTCCTTCTAGCTCCATGCAAGATGGATCAGGGAAGGTGGGTTCATTGTTCTTTTTTTTTTTTAATTTTTTATTTAAGAAAGGATTAGTGAACAAAAGCATAAGGTAGGAGGGGTACAACTCCACACAATTCCCAACACCCAATCCCCATAACCCACCCCCTCACATGGTAGCTTTCCCATTCTCTACCCCTCTGGGAGCATGGACCCAGGGTCGTTGAGGGTTGCAGAAGGTAGAAGGTCTGGCTTCTGTAATTGCTTCCCCGCTGAACATGGGCGTTGACTGGTCGGTCCATACCCCCAGTCTGCCTCTCTCTTTCCCTAGTAGGGTGTGACTCTGGGGAAGCTGAGCTCCAGGACACATTGGTGGGGTCTTCAATCCAGGGAAGCCTAGCCAGCATCCTGGTGGCATCTGGAACCTGGTGATTGAAAAGAGAGTTAACATATGAAGCCAAACAATTTGTTGAGCAATCATGGATCCCAAGCTTGGAATAGTGGAGAGGAAGTGTTAGGGAGGTACTCACTGCAAACTCTAGTGTAGTCCTGCTTTCAGGTATATATTTTGCAGTAGTTTATGGATACGTGTGCACATAAGCTCTCTCTCACAGAAACTGGTGTATATCTAGGTTATGGGACTTTGTTGGAAAGTGAACTACCTGAGATGAAATTAGAGTGTACTATAAAAGGAAAGGTCTCACCCGAGTAATGAAGCTGAAGGGTTGTCATTCCACACGTGAAGTCTCTGGATACATTCTGAGGTGAAGCATGTTGAGGTAGCAATCGTTGCTTTGGTTAGGTTGTGATCGGCAGATGCAATGTTATTTGGTTTGGATTGGGAGATGCATACGGGAAAGTGGGCCCTATCCAAGGGTTCCAGGACCGGGTGAAGTAGGGGCTCTATAGTGAAGATGTGAGGTTCCTGCTGTCTTAGGGTTCAAAAAGACAATCAATAGTTAATATTATCATCACATTATTTGTTAATTGGGTTAACTTTGAAAAGTCCCTTTGTTATGGTTTGCTGGACAGTACCCAGTATCTTGTATATAGCTGTGCTATTGGAAGCTTCTAATCTACTTGGTCTAGGCTTTTGAGAGAGTCTGCATATCAAATACATAGCCTATATATTAAAAAGATTCAGTTTGTCTTTTGAGAAACTTTGAGACATACAATTGATTTCCCCCTCATATTAATTAGCTCCTGATTTATATGTCTACATTTTGCTAGGAGTGTACATAAACACCATTCCCACTACCAAAAGACTGTCTCATCCCACCCCACCACCCCCAACCCACCCCCACCTCCCTGGGAAGCCGAATGTCCACCCTTAACCTCACCCCAGGGTTTTTACTTTGGTGACCTACTCCAGATTTAGTCAAATCCTGCTTTTAGTTTCCCTTTCGGTTTTTCTTTATCAATTTCTGTTGATGAGTGTGATAATCCCATACTCATCTTTATCTTTCTGACTTAGCTCTCTTAACATAATTCCTTCTAGCTCCATGCAAGATGGATCAGGGAAGGTGGGTTCATTGTTCTTAATAGCTTCATAGTATTCCATTGTTTATGGTATACCACAGCTTTCTCAGCCACTCATCTGTTGTTGAGCACCTGGGTTGCTTCCAGGTTTTATCTATTATCTATTATTAATTGTGCTGCTATGAACATAGGTGTACACATATATTTTTCATCGGGCATTATACTTGGGGTATATACCAAGGAGAGGAATTGCTGGGTCATATGGAAGGTCCATGTCTAGCCTTGTGAGGGTTATCCAGACTACTATCCACAGAGGCTGGACCAATTTACATTCCCACAAGCAATGTAAAAGGGTTCCTCTGTCCCCACAGCCTCTCCAGCATTTGTTGCTGTTGTCCTTTTTAATGTATTCCATTCTCACAGGGGTGAGGTGGTATCTCAGTGTTGTCTTTATTTGCATTTCTCTGACAATGAGCGACCTGGAGCAATTTTTCATATGTTTGTTAGCTTTTTGTATCTCCTCTAAAGTGAATGTTTTGTTCATATCCTCTGCCCATTTTTGGATGGGGTCATTTGTTTTTTGGTGCTACGTTTGCTGAGCTCTTTGTATATTTTGGTGATTAGCCTCTAGTCTGATGTATGGCATGTAAAGAACTTTTCCCAATCTGTGCGAGGTCTCTTTGTTTGTCTGATGGTTTCTTTGGCTATGCAGAAGCTTTTCAATTTGATGTAGTCCCATTGGTTTGTTTCTGCTTTAGTCTTCCTTGCAAATGAGTATGTTTCATCAAAGATGCCCTTGAGGTTTAGGTGGGAAAGTCTTCTACCAATGTTTCCTCTAAGTATATGATTGTTTCTGGTCTAACATCCAAGTCCTTGATTCATTTGGAGTTGATTTTTCTTCTGGTGATATAAGGTGGTTCAGTTTCATTCTTCTGCATGTTTCAACCCAGTTTTCCCAGCACCATTTATTGAAGAGAGCCTCCTTCTTCCATTTAATACTTTGGACACCCTTATCAAAGATTAGATGTCCATATGTGTAGGGGTTTAGTTCTGGGTTTTCAATTCTGTTCCACTGCTCTGTGTGCCTATTTTTGTTCCAGTACCAGGCTATTTTGATGATGATGGCCTTATAATATAGTTTGAGATCTGGGAGTGTGATGCCTCCATTTCTCTTTCTTTTCCTCAGGATTGTTTTGGCAATTTTAGGTATTTTCTGGTTCCAGATAAATGATTGTAGTTTTTGTTCTATTCTCTTAAAAGAAACTTGATGGAACTTTGATGGTTATCGCTGTAAATTTGTATATGGCTCTGGGAAGAATATTCATTTTTATATTTATTCTTCCAATCCATGAGTATGGGATGTCTTTCCATTTATTGGCATCAGTTTCTATTTCCTTGAATAGCGACTCATAGTTTTCAGTATATAAGTCTTTCACTTCTTTGGTCAACTTTATTCCTAGGTATTTTATTGATTTTGCTGCAACAGTGAATGGGAGTGATTTCTGGATGTCTTCTTCTTCTTCTTCAGATTTAGTGTTTGCATAAAGAAATGCCACTGATTTTTGTACATTGATTTTGTATCCTGACACCTTGCTATATTGCCTAATGACTTCCAATAATTTTCTGCAGGATTCTCAAGGTTTTTCTATGTATACTATCATATCATCTGCAAATAGTGAGAGCTTGACTTCTTCCCTTCCAATCTGTATCAATTTGATTTCTTTCTCTTGCCTGATTGCTAAGGCAAGAACTCCAATACTATGTTGAAGAGTAGTGGTGATAGTGCACAGACCTGTCTAGTCCCTGATCTTAGGGGGAATGCTTTTAGCTTCTGTCCATTGAGTATGATGTTGGCTGTAGGTTTGCTACATATGGATTCCACTATCTTGAGGAATTTCCCATCTATTCCCATTTTTGTAGTGTTTTGAGCATGAATGTGTGTTGGATTTTGTCAAAGGCTTTCTCTGCATCTATTGAGACAATCATTTGGTTTTTGTTTTGCTTTTATTGATGTGGTGAATGACATTGATTGACTTATGGATGTTGAACCAGCCTTGCATTCCTGGGATAAATCCAACTTGTTTGTGATGAACAATCTTTTTAATATACTTTGGTATCCAGTTGGCCAAGTTCTTGTTTAATATTTTGGCATCTATTTTCATCAGGGATATTGGTCTGTAGTTTTCCTTTTTTATTGTGTCCCTATCTTTTTTTGGTATCAGGGTGATGTTGGCTTCATAGAAGGTGTAAGGGAGTGTTCCTGTTTCTTCGATCTTGTGGAAAAGCTTTAGAAGTATGGGTATTAACTGTTTCCTGAAGGCTTTGTAGAATTCGTTTGTGAAGGCATCTGGTCCAGGACTTTTGTTGTTGGGGAGATTCTTAATAAATGTTTCCATTTCTTTGTCTGTGATTGGTGCATTTAGGTTTTGTAGTTCTTCTTGTTTCAGTTTTGGAATGGCATATGTTTCTAGGAATTCTTCCATTTCTTCCAGATTTTCTAGCTTGGTAGCAAATAGTTCTTCATGGAAGCCTTGCATGATTTTCTGGATTTATGTGGTGTCAGTTGTGATATCTCCTCTATCAATTATGATTCTTTTAAATTGAGTGTTCTCCCTTTTTTTAGTGAGTCTTGCTAGGGGTTTGTCAATCTTGTTTAATTTTTCAAAGAACCAGCATTTGGCTTAATTGATCTTTTGTATGGTTCTCTTATTTTTATTTATTTATTGTTTATTTCTGCTCTAATTTTATTGATTTCTGTTCTTCTGCTTGCTTTAGGGTTCCTTGTTCCTTTTCCTCTATGTCCTTAAGGTGTGCATTATGGTCGTTTATTTGAGGTTCTTCTTGTTCTTTAATATGTGATTTTACAGCTATGACTTTCACTCTCAGTACTGCATTAGCTGTGTCCCAAATATTTTGATAGGTTGTGTCTTCATTTTCCTTTGTTTCCAGGAACATTTGAATTTCTTGCTTAACTGTCTCTCTGACCCAGTGTTTTTTTTTTTTTTTCCTCCAGGGTTATTGCTGGGCTCGGTGCCTGCACCATGAATCCACTGCTCCTGGAGGCCATTTTTCCCCCTTTTTGTTGCCCTAGTTGTTGCAGCCTCATTGCAGTTATTATTGCAATTGTTGACATTGCTTTGTTGTTGGATAGGACAGAGAGAAATGGAGAGAGGAGGGGAAGACAGAGAGAAGGGGAGAGAAAGATAGACACCTGCAGACCTGCTTCACCACCCGTGAAGCGACTCCCCTGCAGGTGGGGAGCCAGGGGCTCGAACCGGGATCCTTACGCTGGTCCCTGCGCTTTGCACCACGTGCACTTAACCCACTGTGCCACCGCCTGACCCCCGACCCCCGATCCAGTGGTTCTTAAGCAGTATGTCGTTTTGATTCCAAATTCTAATCTTTTAGTAATTTTCTGTTTGTTGTTGAATGTTAGCTTTACTTCACTGTGGTCTGAGAAGATACCTGGGAAGATTTCAATGCTCTTGAATTTGTTGATGCTATCTTTGTGGCCTAACATGTGGTCTATCCTTGAGTATGTGTTGTGTGGATTTCAAAAAAATGTGCATTCCAGTTTTGGGGGGAGTGAAGAACTCTGAAAATATCCAGGAGGTCTAATCTGACCATCTCTTCATTTAATTCTCATGTTTCTTTGTTGATTCTGTGTTTTGTTGATCTAAGTGTGAGAGTTGGGTGTTAAAGTCTCCCACTATTATTGTATTACTATTGATGTATTTTTATAGTTTTTTCAGTAGGTGTTTGATGAATTTAGATGGTCTCTCATTGGGTGCATATATGTTAATAATTGTTAAATCTTCTTAATTGATTGATCCTCTAATCATTATGTTATGGCCTTGCTTATCTTTTATTACTTTATTTAATTTAAAATAAATTGTGTCAGAGACGATAATGGCTGTTCCTGCCCCTTTTTGTGGTCCATTAGCCTGTATGATAGTTTTTCATCCTTTCACTTTTAGTCTGTGTTTTTCTTTTTGGTTCAGGTGGGATTCTTGCAAGCAACATATGGTTGGGTTATGTTTTCTGATCCATACTTCCACTCTGTGCCTTTTGATGGGTGAGTTTAAGCCATTGGCATTCATTGATATTATGTATTTAACATATTGTAGTGTCATTATTCAACAATTTTTTTATTTTCTCTGATATATTTCAAGTATTATAATGATGTTCCTGTTTATAAAAAGTCTTTTAGAACCTCTTTCAGGGCAGGCTTGGTGATGGTTGCCTCCTTTAATGTTTGTTTGTCTAAGAAGGTTTTGATCCCTCCATCTAGTTTGAATGAGAGTCTAGCAGGATATATTATCCTTGGTTGATACCCTTTTTCATTCAGGGCTCTATAGATATCTTGCCATTCTCCTCTGGCTTTTAGAGTTTGCGTGGAGAAGTCTGCTGATAGTCTTATGGGTTTTCCCCTGTATGTGACTTTTTGTTTCTCTCTTGCAGCCTGTAGGATCCTTTCCTTATCCTTACTTCTTTTCATTGTAACTATGATGTGTCTTGGTATCTTCAGGTCTGGGTTGATTCTGTTTCGGACTCTCTGAGTCTCTTGAGTCTTAATGTCCTTTGTGTTGTTTAGGTCTGGGAAGTTTTCTTCTATAATTTTCTCTAGAATTTTTACTTCCCCTTTCTCTCTTTCTTCCTCTGGCAGGCCAATTATATGAATGTTACTTCTTTTGAGATTATCCCATATGTCTCTGTTGTTGTTTTCAGTGTCTCTCAATCTATTTTTTACCTCTTTTACCTTTTTATTAGTTTTTTCTAGCTCATCCTCTGTCTGGCTAATTCTGTTTTCTACTTCTGTTAGTCTGCTTTCCCTTCCCTCAGATTCTTTCTTCAGTTCAGCTATTTCAGCTTTCAGTTCTCTAATTACTTTGAGGTAGCTAGTATTTTCCTTTAGGATCTCATCTGTTGTTTCCCTAATTCTGCTAGCCCTTTCCTCCATAGTTGTTTTTATTTCTGTGATTATTACATTTAATATTCCTTATATAATTTTCTTATCTATGGTTACTTCTGACTTCTGATTTGTAGTTTCTTATGAGCTCCTGTCTTCATTCATTGCAGTATCAGTTTTATTTGCTCTTAGTTTAACCATTTTTTTATTGATGTGTGTTTTTTTTTTCCTCCTCCAGGGTTATTGCTGGGCTCGGTGCCTGCACCATGAATCCACCGCTCCTGGAGGCCATTTTTCCCCCCTTTTTGTTGCCCTGCTTGTAGCTTCGTTGTGGTTATTATTATTGCCCTTGTTGACGCAATTCGTTGTTGGATAGGACAGAGAGAAATGGAGAGAGGAGGGGAAGACAGAGAAGGGGAGAGAAAGATAGACACCTGCCGACCTGCTTCACCACCTGTGAAGCAACTCCCCTGCAGGTGGGGAGCCGGGGGCTCGAACCGGGATCCTTACACCGGTCCCTGCGCTTTGCGCCACATGCGCTTAACCCACTGCGCCACCGCCCAACCCCCTATTGATGTGTTATTTGTATGTTCTGTTTTTTTCAGTTGTTGTGTTTTGAATACAAGCCACGCTATACTAAATACCTTTATGACAAATGCAGTCACCAACCTCGGTAATTACAATAGTAACTGAATAAGGATTGAAACAGTTTAATGAATACCAGTTAGCCAAACAATGCCTCCAGTGCAATAAAAATAGCAACCAAATCCAAATGAAAAAGAAAGATACAGGAAAAAAGGGATAGCAAGAATAGATAAGTATACAAATCTACTGTCTATTGTAAATTCTAGTGGTAGCAAAAGGAGAAAGAGAAGTAGAGAAGAGGCACACACAAAGAGAGTCCACTCTGAGTGAGATTTCTTCCCCAAAATTATCACAAATGAGTATCAGTGAATTCAGAAAGCAGAAGGAGGAAGGAAGAAAAGAAAACAAGAATGAGAAAAGAAAGAAAAAAATAGTAGTGAAAGGAAAGAGTTTTTTTTTTTAATTAGCTAGGAGGAGGGAGAAGGGGAAGAGTGGATAGAGGAGGCATGTAGAATGAAACAAATTCCTCTCACAATGGATAGGACACCCAGTCCTCTAGCAATGGAAAATACACTAAAAGTTAATTTTAGTCAACCTGAAGGAGGAGGGGGGAAGGGACATGCATATATATATAATAGTAATAATAAAATAGAACAGAGTAAAAAAAAAACCTGTCAGTCTGCAGCTTGGATGGCTCCTGATTGGCTCAGGCAGCCTGAGCAAAGACAACCAATTGTTAAAAACAAACAAACAAACAACAACAAAAAAACACCTCCAGGTAGTCTTTCCCAGGCGGGATAAGGCTCTGATTGGTCAGATATATAGTCACTCCAATTGAGCTTGAAAATGAATTAAAAGAGCAAAGGGAATCAGAAAAGAAAAGGATTGGAATCACACCCCTAGTGAGCCAGGAATATTGGTAAAGAAAAAAATCTCAGAGGGGATCCAGCTAGTAGCAGCTCTTCAGCCCCTAGGGTCTGGTTATAGGGTCGGGGAGAGGGGTGCACTTCATAAATAATCAAAAAATTTCCTTTCTTTTTTCTCTGTTTTCTAACCCAAACTGAGCTATAGTCACCTCCTTGGTGTCACACTTAGGACCCCTTATTCACCATCCTGCTGATGGCCAGGTATCCTGCCCTTTCCAGCAGTTATTGTCGGAGTTCACGCCAGCAGCTGCCTCCAAGTCCTCATCTTGGCTCCGCCCCCAAAAAACTAACTTTCATCCTTCACCATACATATGCAATTTAAATACATGATTTTTCCTTATCAGAACCATATGGTCTTGACGGAAAACAGATCATTCTTTTTATAGATGAAAGAAAAGACTCTAAGACATTACAGTTTTAAGTCACATAAGTGACTAAGTTCTCTAGTCACATAAATCTAGCAAAAAGAAGAAAAACTAAAGCTGTGTATTTCTACTCATTTATTTCAATCACTAACTGAAAGTTGACCCAAAGTCATAAAGAGATATCTGATGCTTTAGCTAAAACTAAATATGTTAATGTTACTTTTTATTTGTGGTAAATGATTTACATATTGTATATGTGTATACAAAATTTTTTTTTCTTATTGTAACTGAACATATCTTGTTCATGATCTCCCTTTCCCCCTGCAATATAGGTGATGTATAGAAATTTTTACAGATTATGCTGTAAACTGGAGGATGGACAGCCAACTCTTAGTGTCATCTCACTCTGCTTATCTCTGCTGGCCTTTGCTATGGGAATGCTTTTCCTGGTCTGGTTTCTGGACTGACAATACTGCTGGTAAGTGGATCAATTGAATTTTTTACATAAAATAGCAGCCAGTGCTTCTGCTTGTTGGTAAGTTAATTGAATCTAATTAATGCTCAGTGGCATTTCCCAACTTCTAGGCCTTTTTTGTTCTCGTGATTCTAGGTGTTTCTCTATGCCCTTTCATTGGAACATAGGAGCTTTCAGTACAATTATTTCAAGAATTAGATACCAAGATGGATCTATACATGGAAGACATCTACTGAAGGGAATACTTGTGAAAGTAAGAGGGATGGAGCAAAGGTAATCAGGGAGTGTTTTCAGACCCCATGCAGATCTGATATTTGAAAGGACAGAGGGAAAGTAATCTGGGCAAAACAATTTCTTTCTGCAGCACAAGTCTAAGAACATTTTGATTAGATTGATGGGAAGTATCTAATCCAATTTTACTTTAGAGGGGTCCTGCATTCCTCAGGGATGTCATGATCAATCACCAATCACTAAGTAGGTGAAACATGATAAAAATGAGACTTTAGTGCCATGTACTGGTGCACACAAAGGGAAGTAGTCTGTGGCAATGAATTAAGCTTCTTAAAAAATTTTCTCTTGAAGATATGAGGAAAGAATTTCCACAGCTGCTACTATAAGGGTACACACACAAAGACAGTTTACTGTAAGATATAATCGCAGGTAGTGATAAGCCCTAAAAATAGACTATAAATCAGGGAATAAAAAGTGACTTTTCCTTGGAATGGTTAGGATGGTTCTGTTCTATCTAAGATAGCATGGTCTTTTTGTCCATATAATAGTTTGGGCCCCCTTGTCAAAAACTAGATGGCTATAGGTGTGGTGGCTTACCTCTGGGCTCTCAATTCTGTTCTACTGGTTAGTGTGTCTATTTTTTGTTCCAGTACCAGGTAGTTTGGGTTATAATGGCTCTTTAATATAGTCTGAAATCTAGGAGTGTGGTGCCTCCAATTCTTTTCTTTATTCTCAAGATTGTTTTGATTAGTCTAGGTGTTTTCTTGATCCAGATAAACTTTTGTAACCTTTGTTCTATTCTCTTAAAAAAATTGATGGGATCTTGACAGATTGCATTAACTTTGTATATGGCTCTGGGTAGAATATTCATTTTGATTATGTTAATTCTTCCAAACCATGAACATGGAATATCTTTCCACTTCTTTGCATCTTTTTCTGTTTCCTTGAATAGTGAGTCAGTTTTCAGTATACACATCTTTCTCTTCTTTTGTTAGATTTGTTCTTAGCTATTTTATTGATTTTGTTGCTATAGTGAATAGGACTGATTTCTTCTTCTGACTTAGTGTTTGCATAAGGAACTCCACTGACTTTCATATGTTAATTTTATAGCCTGACATATTACTATATGGCCTAATAATTTCCAGGAGCTTCCTGCTGGATTATTTAGGGGTTTTTTTCTATGTATCATATCAATATCATCTGCAAATAGTGACAATTTGACTCCTTCCCTTCCAGTATATATCCTTTTAATTCCTTCCTCTTGCCTGATTGCTATGGAAAGAACTTCCAACACTATGTTAAATAGTAATAGTGATAGTAGGAAGCCTTCTGTAGTACCTGATCTGGGGTGGGGTGATTCCAGTTTTTCACCATTAAGTATGATGTTCACTGTAGTTTTGCTATATATGTACTCCACTATGTTAAATTATTATCCACCTATTCCCATATTTTGTAGTGTTTTTTATCATGAAGGCATGCTGGATTTTGTCAAAGGCTTTCTCTGCATCTATTGATATAATCATGTGGTTTATTATTATTCTTATGGATGTAATAGATTACATTGCTTGATTTATATGTATTAAATCAGCCTTGCATCCCTGAGACAAACACCACCTAGACATGATGTACAATCTATTTTTTCTTTTTCTTTTTTTCTTACTTTTTTACTTTTTTTGATGTACAATCTTTTTAATATACTGCTGTATCTGGTCGGCTAAAATTTTGTTCAATATTTTAGCTTCTATGTTCACCAGAGATACTGACCTGTAGTTTTCCTGTGTGTGTGTGTGTGTGTGTGTGTGTGTGTGTGTGTGTGTGTGTGTGTGTGTGTGTCTTATTTTGGTCATAGAGTGATGTTGGCTTCATGGAAGGTTGAAGGGAGTATTCCTGTTTCTTCAATCTTTTGGAAGAACTTTGAAAGTAGTATTAACTCTTTCTTGAAGGTTTTGTAGAATTCATTTGTAAACTCATCTGGTCTAGGGCTTTAATTGTTGGGACGTTTCTTAGTAACTGTTTTAATTACTTTGGTTGCAATAAACATATTCATATTTTCTAGTCCTTCTATATTTAATTTTGGAAGTTTTTATGTATCTAGGTCCATTTATTTCAAGTTCTCTAGCTCGAATATCATATAGATATTCATAGAAACCTAGCATGATATTTTGAATTTCTGTGATGTCTATTGTGGTAGCTCCTCTTTCATTTATTTTTTAAATATTATCATTTACTCTTTATTGGACAAAAATCAGAGAGAAATTGAGAGGGGAGGGGGAGATAGAGATGGAAAGAGACAGGGAAACACCTGCAGCTCTGCTTCACTGCCCATTGTTGGTATGCTTCTGGATTCTGCTTGTGAAGCCTTCTGATTTTATTATCACATTGGGTTAGCTTGTGTTGCTTGCTATGTGTTCTGTTTGCACGTCCGCTGTTGGCTGGGCACCCCCTGCCTCCGAGATATTGGTTTGGTCTCCCCCAACCCCTGCTTCTGGGACATCTGGTTTAGCCATCACTGGTTCGGGTGCTTCTTCCTTCTCTCCACCCCCTATCATACGTATTTCCTTTGTTCCTGACTCTTCCACCTCAGGAGGGAGGTAGGAGAGAGACACAAGACAGGAGAATTGTGTTGTGATTAGAAGAGATTAGTTTTTTGGACTGCATCCCCACTCATGAATAAAGATTGAACTCCGTTCTCAGCTCAGCCATGAGTCTCTGGTCGTCTCTGTCTTCCACCTGCAAAGCCAGCCCAGCAAAAATGACAGCCCGTGAAGGTTTTCCCCTACAGGGGCTTGAATCTGGGTCCTTGTAAACTGTGATGTGTGCACTTAACCAGGTGTGCTACTGCCTGGTCCCTCCTCTTTCATTTACAATCATATTTATTTGAGTCTTCTCCCCCTTTTCTTTCTTTATTTTATTTTATTTATTTTAATTGATTTAATAATGATCGACAAGACCATAGGATAAGAAGGGTACAATTCCACACAATTCCTACCACCAGAGTTCTGTATCCCATCCCCTCTACTGGGAGTTTTCCTATTCTTTATACTTCTGGGAGCATGGACCCAGGATAATTTTGAGATACAGAAGGTGTAATGTATGACTTCTATAATTGCTTCTCCACTGGACATAGGTGTTAGCAGATTGATCCATATTTCCAGACTGTCTCTATCTTGCCCTATTGGGGCAGGCTTCTGTAGAGGTGGTGTTTCAGGATCCATTGTTGAGGAAGTCAGGTTGTCATCATGCAACTTGGTGGCTGAAGAAAGTATTAAGATATAAAGCAGAAAAATTGTTTAATAATCAGGAACCTAAAGGTAAGACTCTATAAGAGTAAATTTGGGGTCTTCATGTTGGAAGGAGCTGGGAAGTCTATTTTAGGTATATCCCAAGAGAACTGGAGTAGAAGGGTTGACATTCTGTGCCTGGACACAATCTGAAGTGAAACATGCCTAGGTGGTACTGGTAGCCTTGATTTGGTTGAGCTCAGAAGATGTAGTATCAAATGGTATGGATCAAGAGAAGTGTGTAGGAAAATGAGCCACATCCCAGAGGTTCCAGGACTGAGAGAAACATGGGTTTTGTGTAGAATGGGGAAGATTTCTGCTGTCTTACAGTTTAAGAAAGCAATAGACAGTTATTATTATAACAAAGTTATTTGGGAATTTGGTTTACTTTGAAAATTACATGGTTAAGATATGTTGTATCATATAAGACCTCACCATGATTTATGTCATTTAATGCTGTTTACATATATTTATATCTCATATAGTGAGACAACCAGTTGCTTCTGATCTCCCTGGTCTAAGATTACAGGTGATTTAATATTTCAAAGAAATAGTCATTACTAGAAATTTATTAACAATTTAAGCCCACTATTAAAATTCAGTTAGGTTACCAATTTAGTGCTTATATTTAGTGCTTATATATGCTCAGAACTGGGATCTATGCGTCAAAAAGTTCTAGACATTCTATGTATTTTCCCCTCTCATATTGATTAAATAGTGACTTATAAGACTATAAGCTAATAAGAGTGTATATTAACATCATGCCTGCCACCAAAGGTCTGCGACCCTACACCCCCCCATAGTGAAGATGAAAATGTACCCTCACCCTTCACCCAGAGCTTTTTACTTTGGTACAATACTCCAAACTCAGTCAAATTCTACTTTACGTTTTCCTGTGTTTATGAGTGGGATCATCTCATGCCCAATTTTTTTCTTTCTGACTTACCTCACCTAACATAATTCCTTCTGGCTCCATTCAAGATGTGTAGGAGAAGGTGGGTTCATTATTCTTAATTGCTACATAGTATTCCATTGAGAATATATACTACTCTTTTTGAGCTATCCATCAGCTGTTGGGCAACTGGGTGGCTTCCAGGTTTTGGCTCTTATGAATTATGCTGTCAATAACATAGGTGAAAATATATATTTTTGTATGGGTGTTATGGAGTCCTTAGAATATATTACTATGAGAGAAATTACTAGATCATAAGGAAGGTTCATTTCTAGCTATGTGAGGGTTCTCCAGACTTCTCCCCACAGGAGTTGGACCAATTTACATTCCCACCAGCAATACAGAAGGGTTTCTTTGTCTCCTCAACCTCTCCAGGATTTGTTGCTGCTGTTGTTTTTGATGTATGACATTCTCACAGGTAAGGTGGTATGTTGTTGTGGTGGTCTGGTGTCGGGCTGCACCGCAGAGAAGAGAGTGGACGTCCAGAGCAAAGGGGTACACAAATCTTTATTATAGGATGGGGGGGGTTGGTTCAGACCACGTGGGGCCAGCTGGCAATGGCCGTCCCCACTACCTGACCACAGGGGGAGAGCAGGGGGCGAGATCTCAGAGAGAGAGAGCTGAGAGCCCAGAGAACGAGAGGGGGTTGAGGGGGCTTATTATTGGGAGACAACCAGGGGTGACGTGTAGGGCCAGGATTGGTTGAAGGGGGCACAGCTAGGATTTCGCAGGGCGTAGTAAAACCTGGGGGCAGAGACTGCATCAGAATAACTCCTCAGCAACATCTCCTCCTATCCCTTTATATCTAAATGGACACAGTAAAGAAAAATGGAATGGAGCAGGCTTAAATGTGCGCCATTTGTTGTTAAAATTCGGAGGCTCCAGCTGGCCGGGCTAGCTTCACGGGCGGGTAACAGAGACGACCAGGACACATGGCTGGGCAGGGAAGCTGTATTTCTTTATTCAGGAACAATTTATAAACTAAGACAAACTAATCACCAAACAGAACTCTGCTGCCTCTTTCCCCCGTGACGGCGCCGAACACTCTCTTACTCTGCAACTCTCCAACTCTCGAACTCCGGAACTCTGGAACCCTCTCGGGGTTTCTTCGGGCGGGGCCAAGCGGGCCCGTGAAATTAGCAGGACTGATCCAATTTTCTTGGCGGGGGAGAGCTAGAACAACCCAATGTAAAGCATATCTCATTGTTGTCTTTATTTGCATTTCTCTGACAATCAGTAATTTTTTTTCCTATGTCTATTGGCCTTTTGTATCTTTTCTGTAGTGAATATTCTGTTCATATCATCTCCCCACTTTTAGATTGGGCCATTTGCTTTTTTATTGCTAAGTTTAGTGAATATGTATATTGGTTGTTAGGCTCTTGTCTGATATATGGCATATAAAGTTTTTCTCCCATTCTGTGAGGGGGTCTCTTTGGGTGATGGTTTCTTTTGCTGTGCAGAAGCTTTTCAATTTGATGTAGTTCCATTGATTTGCTTGCTTTTGATTTAGTCTTCCTTGCAATTGGATCTGTGTTATCAAAAGTGCCATTGAAATTGAGATGGCAAAGTTTTCCACCAATATTTTCCTCTAAGAATTTGATAGTTTCTGGTCTAACATCCAGGTCCTTGATCCATTTGGAGTTGACTTTTGTTTCTGGTGAGATAAAGTGGTTCAGTTTCATCTTTCTACATGTTTCAACCCAGTTTTACCAGCACCATTTGTTGGAGTTTACACACACACACAAACATACACACACACACACACACACCTATTTTGTTGTTGTTGTTTACCCTTTAAAGAACAATATGTACTTTTATATGTGATACGATTTTTAAAAATAAAGCAGTCAGAATTTGTCAATAGATTGATAGGATCAGGAAGTATTGAGGATCAATGATAATTCCTAGATTTTGGACTTAAAAGATACTTGATGAGATCAATAAGAATAGAACTGGGGGACTGGGTGATAGTTCATGGATAGAGACACTAGTTCCACCTGTAAAGGGAAATTTTCATGAGCAGTGAAGCAATGCTTCGCATGTTTCTCTACTTCCCCTTCCCTCTTCATTTATTTCTATATATACCAGTAAAGAAATAGATAAATAAGATCTGATTTTATTATTGATGTCTGTGTAGGTGTAGGAGCTAACACTCAAAAATCTACTATTTATCTTCACGAATGTACTATGAGCTGCTGAATCATACACTTTGAGTGCACTGTATGCTGCATGAGTAGTATTTTAAAAATGCTATTATCAAAAAACAAATGAGCTTCTTTTAAGTTGTAGTCTCAGTTGAAGTGTAGCTGGTACATCTATTCCGTGGCAACTAAAGTTTTCACCAATTGGCCATTTGTTCCATGATTACCTACCATTTACTAATGTAGTAAAAGCTTTATGCATGGGAACTGGTCTCCAAGAAAGTAAAATCATCACATTCCAGTGTGATGATACACTCTGCGGATCAAAGCAAGTTTCAAGGGCAGTCTAGTTTCAAGAAGGAAGGTAACCATACCTCATAGAGAGGAAATGCACATAGGAAGGGTGATATGCACATACAGTGATAGCAGGAATTGCTAGTAGCCATGTTTACAGTAATGCATCATAAAATTTAAAGGTTAGAGATTGAATGAGCTCACAAAGGGATTGAGTATAGATAAACATGTGATCTAAGAATTAAGGTCTAGGGCACCCCAGTATTGAAGAGGAACCTACACAGGAGATTGAAAAATAGTAGCCTGTTATGTTTAGGTAGACCAGCATACAGATTTAGGCTTAGATCTGGGCACTATTACTGGTTAGATGTCTTACCTTAATACCTACCAGACCCTAGGTAACTTTCCTTGCCTTGTCAATCTGTAACATATTTATCCATAAAATGAAGAGAGTAATAATACCTACATTTTTATTCCTTTTCTCTTTCACAAGGCAGAATATAAATGGCTAAATGGATTTAAAAAATGTCTTTTGGATCAGAAACAAAGAAATCACTGATGACTTTGGAAAAAAAGGAATCTTGGAAGCAGAAGAGAAAAATGAGGGATGAATTAGAGTTCCTTCTAGAAAATCTATCTTAAAAGAATGGTAAGGACCAGAGTGTACCAAGTCCAATTATTTTAAAAATATATTAGATGTTTGAACATGTTTGATAGGCCCGTAACTAAGTTCTAGTAGAGAATGTGTGGCTGAAAATATGAGAAAAAATACGGTTCTCAAAGTATGGAGGTAGAATGATTAAGTTTTATAAAAGCCTGAACTCCTGCCAAATGAGATACAAAGTGATAAAAGAGTACAGATGGAGATAAACTTGAAAACAATAGTGATTCAGTGAAGATAAGATCTGTGACTGAGGGTGTCTGCAGCTGAGGAATAAACTAGCAAAGATTGAAGAGATGTGAAGAATAAAAGAGATAGCTGAGGGGGATGAACAGATTAAAGGTGATTATATGTTGAGGATTAGTTTAGTTTATACATTGCATAGCACTTATAGATATATTGATTTGGCTATCTCCAGAGGAGCTCTACAGTCATGGGGGTTAACAGAGATTGCAGGTTTGTATTTTTGAGGCCAAACAGTTTTCTAATTTTAATAGTGCCTTTTAGAAAGATTGCAAATGGAAAATCAGATGAAAAGCCTATGATGCGCTTAAATTCTGAGCTTAAATTATTTTTTCTTGATAATAAATGTCAACCTAGAAATGCCCAGGAACTGAAGACTATGGGACTGAATATTTCTGAGCCATTACCATTTTCCAGAATCACAGAATGCTATGTGCATTTTCTCACATTAAACTTCAAAACCACCATGAAAGGTATAAAGAAGTATTTTGGCCTTAAAGACTGAAAATCATCGAGGTTCAAGGGAATTACAGAAATTGTCCGTGCTTGTTTTTTTTCCCCACTTCTTTGGGAATATGAAGGCAGACTGAACATTAATGGAACAAAGCTCACATTGGGGTGTGATTAGCTTTATGAAATTATTTTTAGTCTCCACACATACTGCACATTTGGTGTTCCTCTGAGAAATAACAGAGAAGAGGCCAATCTGTAGGCCCTTCTCTGCCTGAGTGTAGGGAATGTGTTCATTTATAATTCTTTCTTTTAAAATACCATTATTACTGCTTAGAGATTGCATCTGCCTTGCTCACTTTTACATTGAATTTTCTTGCATAATACCGTCTCTTCTTTTTTTACCAGTCCTAACCCAGACCCTGTTTAAAAAACAAAGAATATGCCATGAAACAACTTTTTTGGAATGATTTCTTTTAAATCATTTTGACTAGATAGAATTAGAATAGAATTTATCATTGTTATATATTTATATTTGATTAAATATGTCACTGTATCCTTTCTTTTTTAAAAAAGTTATTTATTCCCTTTTGTTGCCCTTGTTTTATTGTTGTTGTTGTTGTTGTTGTTGTTAGATAGGACAGAGAGAAATCTAGAGAGGAGGGGAAGACAGAGAGGGGAAGAGAAAGACAGACACCTGCAGACCTGCTTCACCGATTGTGAAGCGACTCCCCTGCAGGTTGCGAGCCAGGGGCTCGAACTGGGATCCTTAACGTGCGGTTAACCTGCTGCGCTACCGCCCAACTCCCTGTATCCTTTCCGTAATGGTTTCCTGATTTACTACTTTCTATAGATAGAGAAATCAAGACAGGGGCAATAATGACCAGGTTTGTATACTGTTTGCTAATACTAGATCTTAGTTTTATCCATTTAAGTAAGGGAAACATCCTCAGTTTCTTGCTGGAGTATCCCTTCCTTTTTATAGTGATGAAAGTGGAAATGTGTTACTACATATATTGGCCTGAAGTAATCAATCAGAATGAAAAATTGATTTAATTCTGGAGCACAGTCCCATAAGTTGCTAAACCATGCACTGTTGGATCATGGGAATTATAAGGGATGACAGGAATGAATATACCAGTCAGGGAAGGAAATGGGTGTTAATGTGGTAGTTACATATAAAACCAGTAAAAGGGTTTCACAACTGGAACAGTCACATAAGGACAACCTGATTTTAAGGTGATAAATGTTGTCTAGGTATGTTTTTGATCAGAAATTTTGCCTGAGAGCATTTATGGTAAAAGAAAAAGTGAATATTTCACTCCTAAACAGTCTGACATGGATGGTTTTTAAAGATTTTTCATTTTGTTCTTATGTGCATTCTCCCCTTCTTCTAAGGTAAAAGTCATATTTGTGGGACCCATGGTTACCTCACCTATGACTAAATTCTCAAGGCTTACCCGCATGACTAACTTATTGTCCAGAGGACTTCACCTAGAAGAGACATGAAGAATTTCCTGTCAAATTCTTAGAGGAAAACAGTCCTATTTCTGTTTCCTTCATCCTCGTTTTATTTGTCTGTTGTTGTTTGCTTTTATCTTGGAAATGTAGAGAAGTATTTAGAGTACTTTGGACAAAAAAGATCCCCTAGGATTTGTTGAACTACATATTAAAAGGAAGCTGGAGCTCTGAACAATTTCTTACAGTATAGTTGACATGCAACCATGTAACCTGGACTACTTTCATATTGGGCTGTGTGAGAGAAATAAACTTCTATCTGTTTAAACCACTATTCACTCGGGTCTCTGTTACATATAACCAAAACAATTTCCAAATTTTGGAACATTTTGTGGCTTTCTCTCTTAGACTTTTTAAAAATGAATATACATATAGAACTAGTAATTTTTTTCTGATATAGTAGAGTTAAGGAAAATTCATCCTAATGGAATTTCTCACTTTATATTAACATTTTTTTCAAATATTTAATTGTGTTTTTTTAATTTACAAGACAACTGCTATCATCTGCATACATTTTTTAATCTAATATGATAGTTGTCTGCACAACACTCCCACTACAGACTCAAGTCCTCCTCCAGCATCTTGCACTGGGTTCCTAATGCCCTCACCTCCTCCTCTCACTTTCCCTCTTTAGAGTCCTTAATTTTTTGCAGTTGACCACACTTAATCAAAGTATCACCCTGTGTTTTGCCTTTCTTGCTTTGTTTCTTAAGTTCAACATATAATTTAGGTAACCCATTATTTATTCTTCTGGTTTATCTCATTTAGCATGAAGCCTTCAAATTCTATCCAAGTTGTGGCAAAGGGGTGCATTTCATCATTTCTTATTGATGAGTAGTATTCCATCCACTCAATCACAGTACTTTCTACTGAGAAATACCAGAGTTTTAAAGAAGATCTATGACTAAGGATAAAAATTAGCAACAATACATAATGATATTAACATATATCACTCATTATGCATGTAAAAACTATTGTATTTACTGTCTAATGTAAAACATCAATTCCCCAATAAAGAAATATATAAAAAATGAAATTAAAAAACAAGATCAGAAGAGAAAACACAAGTAGAACATGACCTGGAATTGGTGTATTGCACCAAAGTAAAAGACTCTGGGGTGGGGGGCTAGGAGAATACAGGTCCAAAAAGGATGACCTAGTGGAGGTTGTACTGTATATGGAAAACTAGGAAATGTTATGTATGTACAAACTATTGTATTTACTGTTGAATATAAAACATTAATTCACCAATAAAGAAATTATATATATATATATATATATATATATATATATATCATTTAATCCTAGAAATAATGCAACCAAAGTAGTTACTGCTAGAACATCAGGGAAGGAAAGTTTTATTTGAGAAAAATCTTAGGTTTAGTGGCATTCCAAACACTTCATTTTCTGAAGACAGAAAATAAATTCTGTTGCTTCTAAATTTCTGACATATACAAGAAATACAGTTTTTTACATGCTTTCCTTGAGTATTCAAGATAACTACTGAATCTTCATCATTATTTGAACATGATAAATGTTTTAAAACATTATCTGACAGAGGAAATTTTATTTATTGAAAATCACAAATATTAAATACATAACTGATGAGCTTTGGGATATACGCTTACTCATTGAACCAAAAATTAATCAAAATATAGATTATTTCTGTACACATAATATTACCTGTGTCCCTTCTTTGTCATGTCCCAATTCCCAGAGGCAACAACATAGTATTATGTCTGTATTCATGTATTTGTTTAGTATATTCTTGAACTTGATATATTTTGTATTGGGCTATTTTAATTCCACCTATGATTTCATGATCCATTTATGTACTTTTAAATTTTTTAATATTTATTTATTCCTTTTGTTGCTCTTGTTCTTTATTGTTGTAGTTATTATTGTTGTCGTCATTGTGGGATAGGACAGAGAGAAATGAAGAGCAAGGGAGGACAGAGAGGGGGAGAGAAGGACACCTGCTGACCTGCTTCACCACCTGTGATGTGACTCCCCTGCAGGTGGGGTGCCAGGCTAGCGTTGAGGGTGTTTCTTCGCAGGCACGTGAACTCTGGTTTGGAGAGAACTCGACCAGAGCCAACCTGGGCTGCTGCTTACTCAGCTATGCAGGAGAAAGACCAGGAACTCGTGGCAGAGCAGGAACGCAATGTTTCTTTATTGATCAGAGACAACGCCTTTATATCTTTTGAAACGGAAGTGGCAAGTCAGAAAAGGCAATGGCTAGGATAGGGAGTGGAGAAAAGAAAAGAGCATGAAGGTAGAAAGCTTCCATAGCAACTGTTGTGAAGGCTTTAACCAGTGGGATTAATTAATACCCTGAAGGAAGGGCGGGTCTCGAGGTAAAAAGAAGATAGATCAGGCAAAACTGTGTATAGGTCATAGTGTCAGCAATGGAGCATGCAGCAGGGGGGGCTGCCCGAAGTGGGGAGCTGGGGGCTCGAACAGGGATCCTTACACTGGTCCATGCACTTTGCGCCACCTGCATTTAACCCGCTACACTACTGCCCGACTCCCGATCCATTTATGTGTTAAACACGTTTATTATATATATTTTTTCTTTTTTTATTTAAGAAAGGATTAATTAACAAAACCATAGGGTAGGAGGGGTACAACTCCACACAATTCCCACCACCCAATCTCCATATCCCACACCCTCCCCTGATAGCTTTCCCATTCTCCAGCCCTCTGGGAGCATGGACCCAGGGTCATTGTGGGTTGCAGAAGGTAGAAGGTCTGGCTACTGTAATTGCTTCTCCGCTGAACATGGGCATTGACTGGTCGGTCCATACTCCCAGTCTGCCTCTCTCTTTCCCTAGAAGGGTGTGTCTCTGAGGAAGCTGAGCTCCAGGACACATTGGTGGGGTCTTCAATCCAGGGAAGCCTGGCCAGCATCCTGATGGCATCTGGAACCTGGTGACTGAAAAGAGAGTTAACATACAAAGCCAAACAAATTGTTGAGCAGTCATGGACCCAAAGCTTTGAATAGTGGAGAGGAAGTGTTAGGGAGGTACTCACTGCAAGCTCTAGTGTACTTCTGCTTTCAGGTATATATTTTGCAGTAGTTTATAGATACGTGTGAAGATATGCTCTCTCACACAGAAACTGGTGTATATCTAGGTTTTGGGACTTTGTTAGAAAGTGAACCACCTGGCATGGAATTACAGAATACTATGAAAGGAAAGGTGTCACCCGAGTAATGAAGCTGAAGGGTTGTCATTCCACATGTGAAGTCTCTGGAAACAGTCTAAAGTGAAGCATGTTGAGGTGGCAATCGTTGCATTGGTTAGGTTGTGATCGGCGGATGCAATATTATTTGATATGGATTGGGAGAGGCATACGGGAAAGTAGGCCCTATCCAAGGGTTCCAGGACTGGGGGAAGTAGGGGCTCTATAGTGGAGATGTGAGGTTCCTGCTGTCTTAGGGTTCAAAAAGACAATGGATAGTTAATGTTATAATCACATTATTTGGTAATTGGGTTAACTTTGAAAAGTCCTTTTGTTAGGATTTGCTGTACAGTACCCAGTATCTTGTATATAGCTGTGCTATTGGATGCTTCTGATCTACTTGGTCTAGGCTTTTGAGAGAGTCCGCATAACAAATACACAGCCTATATATTAAAAAGATTCAGTTTGTGTTTTGAAAAGCTTTGAGGCATACAATTGATTCCCCCCCTCATATTAATTAACTAGTGATTTATATGACTACATTTTACTAAGAGTGTATAAAAAGGCCATTCCCACCACCAAAAGACTATGACCCATCCCTATAAACCACTCCCACCCCCCACTGGCCCAGGGAGCTGCATGTCTACCCCTCACCACTGCGTTTTTACTTTGGTGCCCTACTTACAATTTGGTCAGGTCCTGCGCTTTTAGTTTCCCTTTCAGATCTTCTTACTCAACTTCTGTTGATGAGTGAGATCATCCCATATTCATCTTTATCTTTCTGACTTAGCTCACTTAACATAATTCCTTCTAGCTCTGTCCAAGATGGATCAGATAAGGAGGGTTCATTGTTATTGATGGCTGCATAGTATTCCATTGTATATATATACCACAGCTTTCTCAGCCACTCATCTGTTGTTGGGCACCTGGGTTGCTTCCAGATCTTAGCTATTATGAATTTTGCTGCTATGAACAAAGGAGTACACACCTCTTTTTGGTTGGGTGTTATGGAGTCCTTGGGGTATAACCCCAGGAGAGGAATTACTGGATCATATGGAACGTCCATGACTAGCCTTGTGAGAGTTTTCCAGACTGCTCTCCACAGAGGCTGTACTAATTTACATTCCCACCAGTAATGTAAAAGGGTTCCTCTGTCCCCACAACCTCTCCAGCATTTGTTGCTGCTGTCCTTTTTAATGTATGCCATTCTTACAGGAGTGAGGTGGTATCTTAGTGTTGTCTTAATTTGCATTTCTCTGACAATCAGTGACCTAGAGCAGTTTTTCATATGTTTGTTAGCCTTTTGGATCTCCTCTGTAGTGAAAGTTTTGTTCATATCCTCTGCCCATTTGTGGATGGGGTCAATTTGCTTTTTTGGTGCTAAGTTTGAGACCTCTTTATATATTTTGGTGATTAGTTTCTTGTCTAATGTATGGCGTGTGAACATCTTCTCCTATTCTGTGAGGGGTCTCTTTGTGTGATAGTTTCTTTGGCTGTGCAGAAGCTTTTCAATTTGATGTAGTCCCATTTGTTTGTTTCTGCTTTAGTCTTCCTTGCAATTGGGTTTGATTCATCAAAGATGTCCTTGAGGTGTAGGTGGGAAACTGCTTTACCAATGTTTTCCTCTAAGTATTTGATTGTTTCTGGTCTGACATCTAGGTCTTTGATCCATTTGGAGTTGATTTTTGTTTCTGGTGAGATAAAGTGGTTCAATTTCATTCTTCTGCATGTTACAACCCAGTTTCCCCAGCACCATTTATTGAAGAGAGCCTCCTTTTCCATTTAATCCTTTGGGCCCCTTATCAAAGATTAGATGTCCATAGGTGTGGGGATTTATTTCTGGGCTTTCAGTTCTGGTCCACTGGTCTGTGTGCCTATTTTTGTTCCAGTACCATGCTGTTTTGATGATTATGGCTTTATAATATAGTTTAAGGTCTGGGAGTGTGATGCCTCCATTTCTGTTTCTTTTCCTCAAGATGGTTTTGGCAATTCTAGGTGTTTTCAGGTTCCAAATAAATGATTGTAGTGTTTGTTCTATTTTCTTAAAGAAGTTTGGTGGAACTTTGATGTGTATTGCATTAAATTTGTATATGGCTCTGGGGAGAATATTCATTTTGATGATATTTATTCTTCCAATCCATGAGCACAGGATATCTTTCCATTTCTTGGTATCAGTTTCTATTTCCTTGAATAGCGACTCATAGTTTTCAGCATACAAGTCTTTCACTTATTTGGTCAACTTTATTCCTAGGTATTTGATTGATTTTGCTGAAACAGTAAATGGAAGTGATTTCTGGATGTCTTCTTCTTCATATTTAGTGTTTGCATAGAGAAATGCCACTGATTTTTGTACATTGATTTTTTAGCCTGATACCTTGCTATATTGCCTAATTGGATCGACCATCCCGTGGTGCATCTCGTGAGTACCCATTCACTGGGGAAACTGACGATCCTCCCTAGCCGACTGAATCCACATGGATCCCAGTCACTTTCAAAGCCAGCAACAAGCAGCTCCTGACAGCTTTCAAGCTGTTGGTCCTGCTCTTCGAGTCCTCCAACTTAATGTTGAGGGGCTGTCCTTTGCCAAACGCATTCTTATTGGTCAATTGGCGATACAGCGTCAGGCAGATGTTATCTGCCTACAAGAAACACATATAGCAGTCGATGAAGCTGCTCGATTCACCATCAGTGGATTCAATTTTATATGCTATAATCTCCATCCTAAACATGGCCGAGCCATCTATGCCAAATCGTGTCTTGTGGACGTTTACCATATGGCCTCTTCAAACTTCTATGACTCCATTACTGTTGGAACTATTCAGCTCGTCAACGTATATAAGCCTCCCAGTGCCTCATGGGATAACGAGGTCCTTCCTAGCCCGAATCACCCAGCCGTTTATGTTGGAGACTTTAATAGTCATCACCAAGACTGGGGATATTCCTCCACTCGTGCTGATGGCTCTATCTTAGCCGACTGGGCTTCAGCGAATGACCTCTCCCTATTATATGATCCCAAACAGCCAGGCTCTTTTCACAGTGCTAGATGGAATAAAGACTCGTCACCCGACCTGTGCTGGATTAGCACAGTCAACGGCCAAGCCTTTCCCGCTACGAGACAAGTTCTCAAGATCTTCCCGCACAGTCATCACCGCCCAGCTATCATCCACATTGGTCTCCAGCTCCCACTGATTCTGTGCTTGGAGAAACTAAGATGGAACTTTCGGAAATCAAACTGGCGTCTGTTCAGTGATCTTACCAACAAATCTATTCCTGCAATTCCAATAAACTCTATCCCCTCTGAAGATTCCTACAGGCGCTTCCGCCAAGCCATCTTCAAAGCAGCTTCCCAAGCCATTCCTCATGGGAGACGTGCTAACTATATGCCTTTTCTTGATGCTGAATGCGAGCAACTACTAAAGCAGTATGATGAGTCGGGCGACCCAGATGTGGCTGACCATCTCATTACCTTCCTGGATGCAGCACGCCAAGCCCGCTGGCAACAACTCACGGAAAGTCTGAACTTCACCCACTCAAGTAGGAAGGCCTGGAAGCTTCTTCACAGACTGGGTGCCGGTAGCCAACACCCTCCCGTCTCCCATCCTCCCGTATCTCCAAACTCAGTGGCCAGTCACCTAACTCAAGTTGGACGTGCTAAGATCGACCCAATCTGGAAAAGAGAAATTTCCCATGAGTGGTCATCCCACTTCCGGTTATCTTGTCCATCTCCAAAACTCTCTCCCTTTACACTGTCTGAACTGGAAGACGCTTTGAAGAGGGTTAAACCGGGAACAGCTGCTGGCTATGATAACATCACCCCAGAACTCATTCTTAACCTGGGCCTCACGGCAAAGAAGTGGCTCGCTTCATTCCTGTCCCACATCTTGGAATCTGAGTCTATGCCCAGATTATAGCGAAGATTATAGCGGTTTTGAAACCAAAGAAAGACCCAACACTGGCCGCCAGCTATAGACCAATTTCTCTCCTCTCCGTGTGTTACAAACTCCTTGAGAGGCTGCTTCTGTCACGTATTTCTCATCTTACAGAGAAATTCCTATCACCTGCCCAGGCTGGTTTCCACCCAGATAGATCTACCTGCGAACAAACCCTGACCCTCTCAACTTACATTGAAAATGGATTCCAGAAGAATTTAAAGACGGGTGCTGTCTTTGTTGATCTCACAGCAGCCTATGACACAGTCTGGCACCGTGGTCTCCTAGTCAAAATGTCAAGATGCCTGCCTCCATGGGTGGCCAACACTATATCATTTCTTCTCCAAAACAGAAGATTCCGGGTGTATCTGGGTGACAAGTCTAGCAGATGGAGACTTGTCTCAAGTGGCCTCCCCCAGGGCTTTGTTCTGGCTCCTACGCTATTTAATATTTACATCAATGACCTCCCAGAAACTTCTTCAAGGAAGTTCATCTACGCCGATGACATCTGCTGTGCAACTCAGGCATCCAAGTTCGACATCCTCGAGGAAACACGAAAGACATGTCTCTGATATCTGATTACTGTAAAAAAATGGCGACTAATCCCTAGCACTGCTAAAACGGTATCATCTGTTTTCCATCTACACCATGCCTCGGCCTCGCGTGAGCTTAATGTGCAGCTTGGCGATACGAGAATCCAGCATGAAGCCCAGCCAGTCTATCTTGGCGTTACTCTCGATCGCACTCTGTCATTTCACAAACATCTCATAAAAACTGCAGCAAAGGTGGGCGCGAGGAATAACATCATTGCAAGACTGGCCAGCTACTCATGGGGTGCGAGCGCTTCCACACTACGATCATCATCCCTGGCATTATGCTATTCCACTGCATAATACTGTGCCCCAGTATGGTTCCGAAGCCCCCATGTCCACTTGGTCGATTCCAAATTAGATTCCTCCATGAGGATAATTTCTGGAACCATCCGTTCCACCCCGGTTACATGGCTGCCAGTTCGTAGCAACATCGCCCTGCCAGATATTCGTCAGGATGCGGCATCATCCAAGTTCATTTCCCACGTCTACGCTCGACCGGACCTGCCAATATACGCGGATATCTTCGCCCACCCTGTCCAACGCTTGACGTCTCGTCACCCAATCTGGTCCCCTATGCCTACACTGAACTTCTCTGTTCCAGTCTCTTGGAAACAGAGTTGGCAGTCAGCTGAGGTAAAGAACAAACACCTCATCACAGACCCCTGCAAGCGTCAACCCGGCTTTGACCTAGCACGTTATGATTGGGCCCTCCTCAATCGCTATTAAACAGGCCATGGCCGGTGCGCCGCTATGTTACATCACTGGGGAGCCAGAGACGACCCGAACTGCCCCTGTGACTACAGACAGACTATGACCCACATAGTCAACGACTGCCACCTCTCCAGATTCAAAGGAGGTCTCAAAACTTTACATCAGGCTTAACCTGACGCTGTTGACTGGCTACAGAAGAAGGGCAAACGCTAGAAGAAGAAGATTGCCTAATAACTTCCAGTAATTTTCTGCTGGATTCTTTAGGTTTTTCTATGTATACTATCATATCATATGCAAATAGTGAGGGCTTGACTTCATCCCTTCCAATTTGTATTCCTTTGATTTCTTTCTCTTGCCTGATTGCTATGGCAAGAACTTCCAGTACTATGTTGAAGAGTAACAGTGACAGTGGACAGCCCTGTCTAGTCCCCGATCTGAGGGGGGGAATGCTTTCAGCTTCTGTCCACTGAGTATGATGTTGGCTGTAGGTTTGCTATATATAGACTCCATTATCTTGAGGAATTTCCCATCTATTCCCATTTTTTGTAGAGTTTTGAGCATGAACGGGTGTTGGATTTTGTGAAAGGCTTTCTCTGCATTTATTGAGATAATCATGTGGTTTTTGGCTTTGCTTTTATTGATGTTGTGAATGACATTGTTTGACTTACGGATGTTGAACCAGCCTTGCATTCCTGGGATGAATTCCACTTGGTCATGATGAAGAATCTTTTTGATATGTTATTGCATCCAGTTGGCCAAGATTTGTTTAATATTTTGGCATCTATGTTCATCAGAGATATTGATCTGTAGTTTTCCTTTTTTCTTCTGTCCCTATCAGCTTTTGGTATCAGGGTGATGTTGGCTTCATAGAAGATGGAAGGGAGTATTCCTGTTTCTTAAATCTTATGGAAAAGCTTAAGAAGTATGGGTACTAACTGTTTCCTGAAAGTTTTGTAGAATTCATTTGTGAAACCATCTGGTCCAGGACTTTGGTTGTTGGGGAGATTCTTAATAACGGTTTCAATTTCTTTGTCTGTGATTGGTGCATTTAGATTTTGTAGTTCTTCTTGGTTCAGTTTTGGAAGGGCATAGGCTTCTAGGAATTGTTCCATTTCTTCCAGATTCTCTAGCTTGGTGGCATATTGTTCTTCATAGAAGTTTCACAGAATTCTCTGGATTTCTGTGGTGTCAGTTGTGATATCTCCTCCATCGTTTACAATTCTATTAATTTGAGTCTTCTCTATTTTTTGTTTGGTGAGTCTGGCTAGGGGTTTGTCAATTTTGTTTAATCTTTCAAAGAACCAACATTTGGCTTCATTGATCTTTTGTATGGTTCTTTTATTTTCGATGTTGTTTATTTCTGCTCTAACTTTAGTGATTTCTGTCCTTCTGGTTGCTTTAGGGTTCCTTTGTTCCTCTTCCTCTAAGTCCTTGAGGTGTGCAGTAAGGTCGTTCATTTGAGCTTCTTCTTGGTGTTTAATATGACATTGTATGGCTATAAGTTTCCCTCTCAGTACTGCTTTAGCTGTGTCCCAAATATTTTGATAGGTTGTGTCTTCATTTTCATTTGTTTCCAGGAACATTTGAATTTCCTGCTTGAGTGAGTCTCTGACCCAGTGGTTCTTAAGGAGTATGTTGTTTAGTTTCCAGATTCTGTTACTTTTAATAATTGTCTGTTTGTTGTTAAATGTTAGTTTTACTCCACTGTGGTCTGAGAAGATACTTGGGATGATTTCAATGCTCTTGAATTTATTGATGCTGTCTTTGTGGCCTAACTTGTGGTATATCCTTGAGTATGTTATGTGGATTTGAAAAGAAGGTGTATTCCAGTTTTTTGGGGTGAAGAACTCTGAAAATGTCCAAGAGGTCTAGTCTGTCAATCTCTTCATTCAATTCTCTTGTATCTTTATTGGTTCTCTTCCTTGTTGATCTGTCTAAGTGTGAGAGTGGGGTATTGAAGTCTCCCACTATTATTGTATTACTATTGATGTATTTTTGAAATTCTTTCAGTATGTGCTTAATGTATTTAGATAGTCCCTCATTGGGTGCATAGATGTTAATAATTGCTAAGTCTTCTTGGCTTATTGGTCCTCTAATCATTATGTAATGTCCTTGCCTATCTTTTATTACTTTATTTAATTTAAAATCTATCCTGTCTGAGATGAGAATGGCTGTTTCTGCCCTTTTTTGTGGTCCGTTAGCCTGTATGATAGTTTTCCATCCTTTCACTTTAAGTCTGTGTTTATCTTGTTGTGACAGATGGGATTCTTGCAAGCAGCATATGGTTGGGTTATGTTTTCTGATCCATCCCCCCACCCTGTGCCTTTTGATGGGTGAGTTTAAGCCATTGACGTTTATTGATATTATGGATTTAATGTATTGTAGTGCCATTGTTTAAACAATTTTTTGTTTGCTCTGATATATTGCAAGTATTATAGTGATGTTCTTGTTTATAAGAGGTCTTTTAGAACCTCTTTCAGGGCCGGCATGGTGATGGTTGACTCTTTTAACTGTTCCTTATCTAAGAAGGTTTTGATCCCTCCATCTAGTTTGAATGAATGTCTAGCAGGATATATTATCCTTGATTGAAACCCTTTTTCATTCAGGGCTCGATAGATATCTTGCCATTCCCTTCTAGCTTTTAGAGTTTGAGTGGAGAAGTCTGCAGATAATCTCATGGGTTTTCCCTTGTATGTGACTTTTTGTTTCTCTCTTGCAGCCTTTAGGGTCCTTTCTTTATCTTTATTTCCTCTCATTGTGACTATAATGTGTCTTGGTGTCTTCAGGTCTGGGTTGATTCTGTTTGGTATTCTCTGGGCCTCTTGAATCTTGATGTTCTTTCTGTTATTCAGGTCTGGGAAGTTTTCTTCTATAATTTCCTCTAGAATGTTTCCTTCCCCTTCCTCTCTTTCTTCCTCTGGCAGGCCAATTCTACGAATGTTACTTCTTTTGAGATCATCCCATATGTCTCTGTTGTTGTTTTCAGTGTCTCTCAATCTCTTTTTAAGCTCTTTCACCTCTTTCTTAGTTTTCTCTAACTCATCCTCTGTCTGACTAATTCTGTTTTCTGCTTCTGTTAGTCTGCTTTCCCTTGCCTCAGCTTCTTTCTTCATTACAGCTATTTCAGCTTTCAGTTCTCTCATTGTCTCAAGATAATCAGTATTTTCCTTGGGGGTCTCAACTGTTGTTTCCCTAATACTGCCATTCCTTTCCTCCAATGTTGTTTTCATTTCTGTGATTAATAAGTTTATGATTGCTTGCATACTTTTCTTATGTATGGTTACTTCTGGCTGATTTGTAGTTTCTTCTGGGCTCTTGTCTTCATTCATTGGAGTAGCAGTTTTATTTGTTTTTGATCTACCCTTTTTTATTTATGTGTTTCTTTTTTTATATATGCTCTGTTGTTCCTCAGTTGTTGTGTCTTGAGTACAAGCAACACTGTACTAAATACCTTTATGACAATTGCACTCACCAACCTCAGGAATTACAGTAGCAACTGAAGCATGTATTGAAGCAGTTTAATCATTACCAGTTAGCCAATTTCTCCAGTCTGTGAAAAAATAGTAACCAAATCCCAGTGAATAAGAAAGAGAAAAGAAAGAAGGAATAGCAAGAATAGACAGTTATGCAAATCTACTATCCACTGTATATTCTAGGGGTAATAAGAGTGGAAAGGGAACTAGAGCAGAGATCCATACCTAGAGAGTCCACTCTGAGTCAGATTTCTTCCCCAAAATAATTCACAAATTCAGAAAGGCAAAGAAGAAGGAAGAAGTGTATGACAAGATAAAAAAAGAAAAAAGAGGAAAAAGAAAGAAGGGACAAGAGAGAGAAAAGGGAACAGATAAGAAAAAGAACTGTAATTAAAGAGCAGTGAAAGGAAAGGGTTTTTTATTACTTTATTTCTTTATTTTTAATTTAATTTAATTTAATTTTTTGATTATCTAGGAGGGGGAGTGAGGGGAGAGTGATCAGAGGCAGTTAAGAATGAGAAAAAAACCTCAGGACTAGACAAGGATAGCTGAAATAGACAGTTATGCAAATTTACTATCCACTGTATATTCTGGGGGTGTCTAAAGGAGGAAGGGAAGCTGAGCAGAGACACTCGCAGTGAGAGTCCACACTGAGTGAGAATTCTTCTCCAAAGTGATTCTCAAATGCGTATCAGTGAATTCAAAAAAGCACACTGTTTGGTGGTGTGGGGGCTGGGGGCTGTGGCTTTGGAAGCTGTAGGATTAAGGAAGAAAGGATGACAAGAATGAGAAAAAGAAAAAAAAAGAAAGAGAGAGAGAGAGAAAAGAAAAAGATAAGAAAAAGAACAGTCATAAAAGAGCAGTAAAAGGAAAGGGTTTTTTTTTTAATTTATTCATTTTTAATTATTTAATTAGCTATGCGGGGTGAGGTGGGGGTTTGGCTACTTAGAAAGAAAAAAGGCCAGAGGTTTCAGAAGGGTATAGACTTAGAATGAATGATACTCCCTGATGGGACAGGAATTTGGTAAAGAAAGAGGCTCCTAGCAGGGGATCCTGCTAGGAGCTGATCCCCAGGGACTGGTTATGGGGGGGGTTCAGGGGGAGGAGGTATGCTTAAAAATTAAAAGAAAAAAAATTTACCCTTTTTTCCTACTCTAATTCTTAACCCAAATTAAGTTATAGTCACCTCCTTGGTGTTACCGCTAGGACCCCTTATTGACCCCATAAAAATTGTTTATTTTATATTTTACCAGAAGATATTTCATTATTTTTCATATTGGTTAATTGTAGTTTTCTTTTTCAAAATTTCATTTCCTTTTGGTAAATTGGCTGCAAACATTTGTGTTAAACTTTATTTATTAACACATAAATTCCTCTTCTGTAAATGCTTTAAATGATAAAATATTTGTATGTTTAAGTTTGTAAGAAAGTAAGAAATTGTAACAGTTTTTAAGTGTATACTATTTTTCTTATTTTTGTTAGAGATTTAATAATGATTGACAAGATTGGGGGATAAGGGGGGTAAAATTGCACACAATTCCCACCACCAGAGTTCTGTATAGCATTCCCTTCATGGAAGTTTCCCTATTCTTTATCCTGTTGGGAGTATGGACCAAAGGTCTGGCTTCAGTATTTGCTTCTCCACTAGTCATGGATGTTGAGAGGTCAATCCATACCCAAAGTCAATTTCTTTTCTTTTTTTCTTTCTTCCATTATCCTTCTTTTTATTAGTAATATAATATTGATTTACAAAATCATGTGATAACAGAGGTAAAATTTGACACTGTTCCCACCACTAGATTTCTGTGTCCACATTCCCTCCACTGGAAATTGCAATAGTTTTCCCATGGTTACAGATATGTGTTGACTATTATTTCTTTATATATATATTTATTTATTTTCCCCCTTCTTTTGCCCTTGTTTTTTGTTGTAGTTATTACTGTTGTTGTTACTGATGTCGTCATTGTTAGATAGGACAGAGAGAAATGGAGAGAGGAGGGGAAGACAGAGAGGGGGTTGAAAAAGATAGACACCTGCAGACCTGCTTCACTGCCTGTGAAGCAATTCCCCTGCAGGTGGGGAGCTGCGGGCTTGAACCAGGATCCTTAGCTGGTTCATGCACTTCATACAACTTGTGCTTAACTTGCTGTGCTACCGCCCATCTCCTTTGACTATTATTTCTATAACTATCTATCTAACTGTACATATATTTGCCTATTGTTTTTTATGTTCATTCCTTCTCTTTCTTTTTTATTGATTTAATTATCATCCCAAGTCTTTTGGATAAGAGGGGTACAGTTCCACATAATTCTCACCACCAGAGTCCCACATCCCATCCCCTCCATTTGGGAGCTTTCCTATTCTTTTTTTTTTTTTTTTACTAATTTTTAAAATTTATTTATAAAATAAAAATTACTGACAAGATCATAGGATAAGAGGGGTACAGTTCCCACCACCGGAACTCCATATCCCATCCCTTACCTGGAAAACTTTTCTGTTCTTTTTCCCTCTGGGAGTATGGGTGCAGGATCATTATGGGGTGCATAAGGTGGGAGGTCTGGCTTCTGTAACTGCTTTTCCACAGATGGGCATTGGTAGGTCAGTCCATATGCCCAGCCTGTTTCCATCTTTCCCTAGTGGGGCAGGACTCTGGAGAGGTGGGACTCCAGGGTACATTGGTGAGATCATCTGCCCAAGGAAGTCAGGTTGGCATCATGGTAGCATCTGCAACTTGGTGGCTGAAAAGCATTAAGATATAAAGAACAAATTGTTTAATTATAATGAACCTAAATAATGTAACAGATGAGATTTTGGATCTCCATTTTGGAAAATGCTAGAAGGTCTATTTTAAGTATATTCCAAGGGGCCTATGAATTTACTAATTTTTTGCCTGCTCCCAACAGCTAACATGCAGGTGGACCAAATGTATTGTCTGGGGAGATAGTATCAGAATTGGAAATAGTACAAGAAAGTTGTATCAGGGAAAAGAGTAGTTCCCAAATATGGGAAAAGTACATAGATATGGTTAACTGTAAACCCCATTGATTTGATCTGGGGCCTATATTCTGTGCAGGAGCCTATGTAACCTCTGCATATCTGTAGGTCTGAGTTTTCATTCTGTGGTCATAGTTAGGACCATTCTGGGCTGCACCCATTGCCAGGCCCATCTTCCTTGAGTGGTAGAGGATTTTGGTCCAATCCCGCTTCAGAGAATAGGACAGTCCCTAGCATTGTTGACTCACATTGAGGGCAAGGTCCTGCAGGGGCCCATAAAGGGGTCCATTGTGTTGTTCCTTATGGAGATGACTAGTGACAGTGGAGAAAGAGTGATCTGTTAGAGGTCTAGGTCCATCATGTCTGTATGGGGATCCCAGGATTCCCTGACTAGGGCCCAGGTGATGGGGTGACTTGGTAGTAACCAAATGAGCCATCATTAAAGTATGCCAGTCTCTTCCTTATCCATCTGTAGTACTTAATTTGTCTGACAAAGTTAGCTTTGGAGTGATTGAGGGAAGAAAATAGGAAGTAGGTGAGGAGAGTATCTGTGTCTAAGTAGAAACTATTTGATTAAGTACTCTATGTTGTCTTTTTTTAAGCTTTTTGATTCTTTATCCCTCTGGTAGTATGGAAACAAGATCATTATGGGGTGCATAAGGTGGAAGCTATGACTTCTGTAATTACTTCTCTGCTAGTCATAGACACTGAAAGGTCAATCCATACCCTCATATTGTTTCTAACTTTCGCTACTGGGGTCAGTCTCTGGGGAGGTGGGGTTCCAGGACACATTGGTGAGGTCTTCTGCCCAGGGAAGTCAGATTGGTGTCATAATAGCATCTGCAAGTTGGTGGTTGAAAAGCAAGATATAAAGCAGAACAAATAGTCTAATAATCATGAATCTAAAAGTAAGACTTTATCAGAGGAGATTTGGGGTCTCTATTTTGGAAAAGGATAGTAGGTCTATTTTATGCATATTCCAAGATGCCCATGACTTTAACAAGTTTTGCCTGAGCCCCAGAGCTAATATGAGGTTGGGCTAAATGTATTATTTGGGAGTTGGAGTCATAGTTGGAAATAGGACCAGAAATCTGGATCAGGGCAGAGAGTACCCCCCAAATATAGAAAAATATATAAATACTGTTAACTGTAAACCCCACTGATATGACTTAAGGTGCAGGAGGTTACAGGAGCCATGTAACCCCTGGATCTCTGTCAGTGTAAACTCTCATTCCATGGTCATAGCTAGGAACATTCTAGGCTGCATTCACTTCAGAACTAGTCTTCGAGTGGCAGAATAGGTTGACCCAGCCTCCCTCAGGAGAGTGGGGCAGGCCCTACCACTGTTATTCTACATTGTGGGCAAGGTCCTGTAGAGGCCCACAAGAGGACTTATGATGTTATTCCTGATGGAGATGACTAGAGATGGTGGAGAGAGGGATTTGTTAGAGGTCTAGCTCCATCATTTCTATGTGAGAATTGTAGGATTCCTTGACTAGGGCCCCAGATGATGGAATAGCCTGATAGTGACCAAAAGGGCCATCCTTAGAGTATGCCAGTCTGTTAACCTCATCCATCTTTTGTAGTCCTTAATTTATCTGACAAGGTTAGACTTACAGTGATTGAGGGAAGTAAAATAGGAAGTAAATGGGGAGGGTATCCAGGTCTAAGTAGAAATTATTTGATTAAGTACTTTCTGGTATCCTTTATAGTTCTTTCTACTTATTTGATGCACTTACTGAGTCATGGCAAATTATTGTGCAAAATTTGCTTTAAGGTTTATATTTTCCCCTAACTTATGAATACATGTGCTATATCTTATGGACCCTAGTCCATATCTAGGTTTTGTACCTTTGTCAGGAAGTGTGCCACTCAAAATGGAACTAAGGAGCCCTATGAGCTAGGAAAAGTCTCACCATAGTACTGAAGCTGGAGAGTTGACATCTCAGGCCTGGTGGTTCTGGACACAGTCCAAAATGAAACATGTTGAGATGGCACTACTTGCACTGATTTGGTTGAGATCAACGGATGTAGTATCAAATAGTATGGGTCATGAGAAGCATGAAAGAAAAATAGTAATCCCCAGAGATTTCCAGAACTGGGAGAAATATAGGTTTTACAGAGAATGAGGAAAGTTTCTTGCTGCTTTAGAGTCTAAGAAGGCAATAGATAATTATTATTATAGCCAAATTTGGGAACTTGGTTTACTTTGAAATTTCATGGTTAGGATTTACTGCACCATACAAGACCTTCCCATGTTTTATATCATTTAATGCTATTTACAAATAACTATATATATATATAGATATTTATTTAAATTTCTTTATTGGAGAATTAATGGTTTACAGTCAACAGTAAAATTCAATAATTTGTTCATGCATAACATTTCCACATAACAATACAGCCCCCACTAGTTCCTCCTTTGCCATCATGTTGAAGGACTTGAACCCTCCCCCCAACCCCAGAGTCTTACTTTGGTGCAGTACACCAACTCCAGTCCAAGTTCTTTTTTTTATGTGACAATTTATTTTCTCTCTCCCTTTTTTTTTAGAGTCAACACTAAACACAATAGTTTGTACATGCATAACATTTTCCAGTTTTCCACATAACAATACAATCCCCACTAGGTCCTCTGCCATCCTGTTCCAGGACCTGAACTCTCCCCACCACCCACCCACCCCAGCGTCTTTACTTTAGTGCAGTACACCAAATCTAGTCCAAGTTCTGCTTAGTATATTCTCTTCTGATCTTGTTTTTCAACTTCTATGAGTGAGACCATCCCATATTCATCCTTTCATTTCTGACCTATCTCACTTAACATATCTTCAAGCTCCATCCAAGATGATGTAAAGAAGGTGAAATCACCATTTTTAATATTCCCTTGTGTATATAGACCACAACTTACTCAGCTACTCATCTGTTGTTGGACACCTGGGTTGCTTCCAGGTTTTGGCTATTATAAATCATGCTTCTATGAACATAGGTATACACAAATCTTTTTGGATGGGTATGTTTGGTTCTTGAGAATATATTCCTAGGAGAGGAATTGCAGGGTCATAAAGTAGGTTCATATGTTGCCTTCTGAGAGTTCTCCAGACTGCTCTCTACAAGGGTTGGACTAATTTACATTCCCACCAGCAGTGCAGGAGAGTTTCTTTGTCCCCACAACAGATAACTATGTCTTATATACTGACAAAACCAGTTGCTTCTGGTCTCCTTCATTATTAAAAAAAAAAAGTTGGGGGAGGTTCAGGGCTGGGTGGCTGCTGCGATGACCTCCTTCATGGTGGAACCCCAGGTGCTGACGTTAGGATGTGAACCAATGAAGCTAGGTTCACCCACATCTCCAAAACCAGGTGGTAACGTCCAGTTCTTACTTGGATTTTTAATGGGGTACTTGCCAGCTCTGGTGACTCCACAGCCACGATCAATTAGTGGCCCTTCAGTTGGAGTGATGGAAATGCGATCACCTGTACTTGCAGGTGGCTCACCACCACAGCCAGTTGTCCCAGCACATAAGGATAAAAGCGGAGCTCCGCCAGTTAGAAGCATATATGATGACATTTCCAGCCTAGTACTTGGCTCAACACCTTTAACTTGAAGAAGACAGCCTAATATTTCAGTAATGCAGAGCCCTCTTGTTGGGAGTTATGACAACTACTGCTGGAACAGGGCAAAGTATGTTTAGTCCAGCAAGCATCAGTCAGCCACAAAAGACAACATTATCTCCTGCCCAGTTGGATACTTTTATACTCAAGGATAGTCTCTGACTTCAGAAGATCATCTTGGTGACACTTGGGTGACTGTGTTTGGATTTCCTCAAGCCTCTGCTTCCTATATATTATTACAGTTTGCACAATATAGGAATATCTTAAAACATGTGATGTCCAACACAGGGAATTGGATGCATATTCGTTATCAGTTAAAACCACAGGCCCGAAAAGCCTTAAGATGGGAAGATTTTTGGAGAGTTCATCATGATTGGTGTGAAACCGTGTATAGATAAAAGTGTTACGGAAAACAGTGACAGGTGTGCTTTGTCATCTCCCCCTGTAGCCTTCACACTACCCATGTAAACCTTAGGGACGCCAACCCAACCTGGAAGTACCCCTAGAATTTCCACCATGAGGTAGGTCTCTTGCTACAGCATACAAAGCATCAACCAGTGATAATCAGGTTATTTCTGATAGACACCAAAAAATATTACAGCATTGTATCCAAAGCAATGGAGTACATGTTTGGCTGGTACCATGATGAGAACTAAGAACTCAAGTGCGAGGAGGTGACTCTGCCCTAAACAGTAGGCTTCCTCGGCTAGTTGTATGACCACGCTGGGCAGTACTGGATCGCTAGCTCATCTTTCCTTTAGGAGGTTTTCTCCTTAAAGGATACAACACATTTGGAGCTTGCATTCTAAAAGATACAAAGAAACAAAATATGCCTGTTAATAGAATTTTATGTTTTCTATAATAGTTGCAGATGCTAGCGGACAGAAAAACTAAGCATTGGTGACTGCCAACTAACTGCAGGACACAATTTATGGTGTGACTTTGTCTGCTTCATGAATTGGTGGGGTGAACTCCCTGGTGGAGAGCTCACCAGCTGCTCCTGACAAGATGCAAATTATAAGTAACAGTTTGGATTATGGTGTTTTAATTTAGGTAGTATTTAATATTTTAATTATCATTCTTTGTATATGTCCTGTCTTAGCTTTCCATATTCTTAAGCCAAAATTCTTTTTAAAGTCAAACTAACATTTCTTAATAATAAACTTTGCCTCTTATATGAAAAAATTTATTATTAGAAGTGCATTAGCAATTTGAACCAGTGTTAAAATTCAATCAATTTGCTAATTTGAAAACTTAGTGCTCAGATTAAAGGAATATATACTCAGAACTGAAGTCAATGCATTTAAAAGCTCAAGATATCCAATCAATTTTCCTCTCTCATATTGATTAAACAGTGATCTATAAGACTATAAATTAATAGGAATATATATTAACTCCATTACTGCCACCAAAGGTCTGTGTTCCTATCCCTACCCCCCTACAGTAGAGCTGAAAATTACCCTTTCCCACCCAGGGTTTTTTACTCTGGTGCAATACTTCAAATTCATTCAAATTCTACTTTGCATTTCCTTTTCTTGTTTCTATTTGTGAGAATGTTCATCAAATGCTTAAGGAAAACTGTTCGTGTAACTCTTTTCCTTCTAAATCTCAAAGGCATCTTTGATGACATAGACCCAGTTGTAAGGAAGACTAAAGCAAAAATAAACCAATGGGACTACATCAAGTTGAAAAGCTTCGACACAGCAAAAGAAATCATCACCAAACAAAGAGACTCCTTGGGAGTCGGGCAGTAGCACAGCGGGTTAAGTGCACATGGCAAAAAGCACAGGACCAGCAGAAGGACCCCAATTTGAGGCCCCAGCTCCCCACCTGCAGGGGAGTCACTTCATAGGCGGTGAAGCAGGTCTGTAGGTGTCTCTCTTTCTCTCCCCGTCTTCACCTCCTCTATCCATTTCTCTCTCTCCTATCCAAAAACAATGACAACAACAATAACTACAATCATAAAACAACAAGGGCAACAAAAGGGAATAAATAAATTTTAAAAATCGTAAAAAAAAAAACAACAAAGAGACTCCTCAAAGAATGGGAGATGATCTTCACATGCCATACATCAGACAAGAGGCTAATAAGCAAAATATACAAAGAGCTCAGCAAACTTAGCAACAAAAAAGCAAATGACCCCATCCAAAAATGGGCAAAGGATATGAACAGAACATTCACTATAGAAGAGACACAAAAGGCCAACAGACATATGAAAAATTGCTCCAGATCACTGATTGTCAGAGATATGCAAATAAAGACAACAATGAGATAACACCTCACCCCTGTGAGAACGGCATACATCAGAAGCAATAGCAACAACAAATGCTGCAAAGGTTGTGGGGCAAAGGTACCCTTATGCACTGCTGATGAGAATGTCAATTGGTCCAACCCCTGTGGAGAGAAGTCTGGAGAACTCTCACAAGGGTAGAAATGGACTTTCCATATGACCCAGTAATTCCTCTCCTTAGGGGTATATCCTAAAGAGTCAAACACACCCATCCGAAACCATATGTGTACACCTATGTTTATAGCAGCACAATTCATAATAGCCAAAACCTGGAAACCACCCAGGTGTCCAACAGCAGATGAGTGTCTGAGAAGGTTGTGGTATATATACACAATGGAATACTACTCACCTACGAAGAATAATGAATCCACCTTCTTCAACTTATCTTGGATGGAGCTTGAAGGAATTATGTTAAGTGAAATAAGCCAGAAAGTGTATACTATTTTAGTCTTCCAACTGAAAATTATAAAAATTTGAATTACTTCATATGTTCATCAACATTTAGTGTTATTTTCCATATAAGTGAGTACCATTACTTTGTGGTTTTTATTTACATTTTCCACATGTTTAAGGATGCTGGACACATTTTATATGCATCTTGGCCATTTGTATATCTTTTAAAAACCTTATTAGTTATTTAATGTTCCCACTAACAGAGTTCTGAATCTCCATTCTCACCACTGCAAGCCACCACAGTTCCTCTAAGGTTGTAGACATGGGCCAACCATCATCTCTACAACAATCTGTCTACATTCATACATAATTGTCCCCCTTTTTTTCAAGATCCAATCATTTCTTCCCCTCCAAGCCACTCATGACACCATTACTACATTCATATGTCCCTCTCCTTTTCCTCCTCTCTCTCTAGGTGTTGATGAAGCTGGAGTTCAGAGCCCTCTTGTCTTCTTTCTCCTATTGTTTCTCCCCTACTGGGAGTAGGTATCAAGGTTGTTTTGGGGGTGCAGAAAGTAGGACTTCTGGCTTCTATAATGAACCCAAACACAACTTTCTCCGAACCACAAACTGGAAGTCACATTTTGCATCAGATACTTGTGAAAGACAGATGATAGTGTGGCTCTATCTTCAAAGGCTTGTTCACCACTTATACCCTGAAGGCTGAATTAAGCATTTAATTGGAGAACTGCCTTCACATAAATATACAGTTTGTTATGTTCCTTAAGATATGAGTGACAGTTGTTAAGGACATAGACAATTTTAATAGGGTTTTTGATAAAAAGTTCTAAAAACTCAGTGGTTTGGAGATGTTGGGGAAAATGTCAAATATCTGAAGAACCCACAACTTAAATCATAACTTAGCCCAGACAGAAAAATAATTGTTTCTATAATTGTTTGGAGCTCATCATGGGGAGACAGACACCTAACAGATGAAATGTTTTATTTCAGAGACATATTTATATCTAGGTTCAGGGATTGCATATCTGTTTTCAAGAAAGTCTTTTCACATCAAAGTAGCCTGCATGGTCTTTAATGACCACTTGCACTGCTCTGCAATTTCACATACTCTAATCTGAGATAAAGGAAGGAAAACCAATATTTTTTATTTTTTAGTTTAAGAAAGGAGGCATTAACAAAACCATAGGACATTAACTCTAAACAACAAGAGAAAAAAGTAAAAGAAACAAGCCTGCCTGTTTTGGTTGTTTGGCTTGCTTGTTTAAAGACAGGATCTTTTGCCCACCCAACCTAGAATCAAGACCTGAGCCTTGGGAACATAAACAATATATACTTCATTAGTGATTTGGGTACTTGGAGTTTAAGGTGAGTGGACTACACTTCTTTCCTTTGGGACCTGATAAGAAAGATCTGTTGTTTGAATACTTAGCTCAGCCTAGTGATTCAACAACAAATAACAGGGAAGAAAACGGTCCCTGAGGGAGGCAAGATGGAGTTTGAAAGTCTGAGTTTATAAAGCAAGCCTCTGGGGCAACAATCAACTTTAATGCATATTCACCCTTAAACACACTCGTCAGCCTGATGAAGAATACATAGGGAGTCAGTATCACAGAATTCTTATACTGGGGGAGGAAATTATATGCACCAATAATCAAATAAAGCAAAACATGAATCTCATTCATTCATTCATTAAACAAATATTTGACTGTGATTCCAGTTGTTGTGTAACCATAATGTATAGCAGATTTCCTTTTCCAAGTCAATCCCTGCTATCCAATGGTTGCCTATTATCAACCTCCCTATACATGGTTTTCATGCAGTTAGAATTCATTGAAGTCTGGGATTGACTGCTTTACTGTTGATTTATGTGATGCAACAATTAGTTTGTTCTTGGCTATAAAAAACAGAAACTCATATATTTTTTATATTAGATGGCTTGCTTTTTTATTATTGAGTTATACTTTATAAAATGACACTTTTATTTTTTTTAATTATTTATTTATTTTTTTATTTAAGAAAGGATTAATTAAGACACTTTTATTTTTGAGGTAACATTGATGCAACATGGCACATTTTAGGAGCACAAATTCACATCTCTTTAAATGTATGCTATCAAACCACACCCAACCCTAAAATATGAAAAAATGTTCCACTACAGTCCACTGGACCCTTCTCTACATTTTATTCATGGCCCTGTAGCCTTCTTTGGGTAACCTTGGTTCTGCAGTCAAAATAAGGGTTTATTTTGGTTTAGGTTCTTAAATTTCATTTATGAGTGAGAGAGAAAGAGAGGGAAGAGAAAGAGAATATAATTCTAGCATGTGAATATAGTATTTCATTGTGAATAGCCATATGCATTATCACAATGAAATTCTATGTAACTGTTAAAAAAGATGATGTCATCTCTTTTGCCATATATTGGACTCTACTTGAAGGTATCATGTTGAGTGCTATAAGCCAGAAATAGAAGGACAAATACCAAATGATGCCACTCATAAGTGGAACCAAGAAGCAAGGACAGGAAGGTGAATGATAATGTGGAACATGGACTGGGTGTGGTGTTTTATGCCAAAGCAAAGACTCTAAAGTAGGAGGGAGATAAATAGGATTCACCCCAGAAATGATTTTGGTCCATAGGGTCAAGATGGCAAGAGGGTTCTGAACTCCAACTCCATCAAGGCCTAGAGAGGGAAGAGGAAAAAAGGAGGGACATTTGGACGTAGTAATAGGTATATGTGTAACTTGGAAAAAAAGATGAGACCATGGGGGGGGAAGCCAAATAAAGATAAGTAGTTGTATAAATAATAGTTAATACATATCTACAACCATAAGAGAACTGCTGAAGCTTACAATGGGGGAACTGAGGATTCAGAACTCTGTTCGTGGGAACAGCATGGTGTTTTACCCTTTTTAATCTTGTAATTTTGTAAATCAATATTAAATCACTACTATTAAAGAAAGGACTGGGATGGAGGGACTCTGAGATTCTGGTGTATGATGGTAAAAAATGACCTGAATTGGGGGAAAGAGTGTCATGCAGACACCAATCATATGGAAACAAGATGTTGTACCTATGTGTAAACAACTGTATTGAGCCTCTCATCAACTCCAAATAAAGTGGGAAAAAGATAAAAACAACAATTAGAAAATAATAAGTGCTATAGAAGATGTAGAGAAAATGGAGCCCTCATATTTTTATGGTGGGAATGTAAAATGGTACAGCTAGTGTAGGAAACAGAATGGTGATTCTTCAAAGGATTAAGCATAGAGTTGCCACATGATACAAGAATTCTACTTCTGAGTATGTATTCAAAACAATTGAAATATGGACTTAAACAGATATGTGCACACCAATATTCATGGAATTATTCACAATAGCAAAAACTTTTGCATAGGCATATGAATAAACAAAAACAATGTAGTTCCTACATGCAAAAATGGAATATTCAACACTAAAGCAAAAGGAAGGTTTTTTTTACATATGTCATAATATATATATGAACCTTGAAGATATTATATTAAGTGAAACTAGTCCATCATGAAAGGAAAAATATTGTACAATACCTCTTTTATGAAGTTTCTAGAATAATTAATTTCATAGAGACAGAAAGTAGAGTAGTGATTTCCAGAATTTAGAGGAGAACAATGAGGGAAATAGTGTTTAATGGGTAGTTTCAGGTGAGGGAGATAAAAAAGTTATAGAGGCATCATCTCCCCAGACAATAACTTGGATCCACCTGCATATCAGATTTCAGGCTCAGGGGAAAAAAGAAAAACTAATATAGACATAGGTCCTTTGGAATATAACTAAAATATGCCTACTAGCTATCTACAAAATGGAGCACCCCCAAACTCTTCATCTGCACTATTCCAGCCTTTAGGTTCATGATTGGTCAACAATTTGTTTGGCATTGCATGTTAACTCTCTTTTCAACCACCAGGTTCCAGATGCTAGCATGATGTCGACCAGACTTCCATGGATAGACAACCCCACCAATGGGTCCTGGAGCTCTGCTTCTCCAGAGCCCTGCCCCACTAGGGAAAGAAAGAGGCAAGCTGGGAGTATGGATCAACCTGTCAATGCCCATGTTCAGCAGGGAAGCAATTACAGTAGCCAGACCTTCTACCTACTGCATCCCACAATAACCTTGGGTCCATACTCGCAGAGGGTTAAAGAATAAGAAAGTTATGGGATGGGATGGGATATGGAGTTCTGGTGGTGGGAATTGTGGGAGTTGTACCTCTCTTATCCTATGGCTTTGTCAATGCTTCCTTTTTATAAATATAAATAAATAAATAAAAGATATAGAGATAAATGGTGGTGGTGGCTGTACAAACAATATAAGTATACTTAATACTAGTGAACTATACATTGGCATATGGTTAAGATGGTAAATTTTGTTCCTTATATTTTACATAATACAAGAATATTATCAGAAACCCAGGTTCTGTTACTCAAAGATCAAACACAGTCTAAAGCTAAATCCTCACAATCAAGAGAAAAGTGTCAACAAGCAAAGTCCTAACTTTTATTGCTCATAATCAGGGGGAGTGCTTTTCTCTTCTTCTTCTAGCGTTTGCCCTTCTTCCGTAGCCAGTCAACAGCGTCAGGTTGAGCCTGATGTAAAGTTTCGAGACCTCCTTTAAATCTGGAGAGGTGGCAGTCGTTGACTATGTGGGTCATAGTCTGTCTGTAGCCGTAGGGGCAGTTCGGGTCGTCTCTGGCTCCCCAGCGATGGAACATAGCGGCGCACCGGCCATGGCCTGTTTGATAGCGATTGATGAGGGCCCAATCATAACGTGCTAGGTCAAAGCCGGGTTGACGCTTGCAGGGGTCTGTGATGAGGTGTTTGTTCTTTACCTCAGCTGACTGCCAACTCTGTTTCCAAGAGACTGGAACAGAGAAGTTCAGTGTAGGCATAGGGGACCAGATTGGGTGACGAGACGTCAAGCGTTGGACAGGGTGGGCGAAGATATCCACGTATATTGGCAGGTCCGGTCGAGCGTAGACGTGGGAAATGAACTTAGATGATGCCGCATCCCAACGAATATCTGGCGGGGCGATGTTGCTAAGAACTGGCAGCCATGGAACCGGGGTGGAACGGATGGTTCCAGAAATTATCCTCATGGAGGAATCTAATTTGGAATCGACCAAGTGGACATGGGGGCTACGGAACCATACTGGGGCACAGTATTCTGCAGTGGAATAGCATAATGCCAGAGATGATGATCGTAGTGTGGAAGCGCTCGCGCCCCATGAGGAGCTGGCCAGTCTTGCAATGATGTTATTCCTCGCACCCACCTTTGCTGCAGTTTTTATGAGATGTTCGTGAAATGACAGAGTGCGATCGAGAGTAACGCCAAGATAGACTGGCTGGGCTTCATGCCGGATTCTCGTATCGCCAAGCTGCACATTAAGCTCACGTGAGGCCGAGGCATGGTGTAGATGGAAAACAGATGATACCGTTTTTGCAGTGCTAGGGATTAGTCACCATTTTTTACAGTAATCAGATATCAGAGACATGTCTTTCGTGAGTGTTTCCTCGAGGATGTCGAACTTGGATGCCTGAGTTGCACAGCAGATGTCATCGGCGTAGATGAACTTCCTTGAAGAAGTTTCTGGGAGGTCATTGATGTAAATATTAAATAGCGTAGGAGCCAGAACAGAGCCCTGGGGGAGGCCACTTGAGACAAGTCTCCATCTGCTAGACTTGTCACCCAGATGCACCCGGAATCTTCTGTTTTGGAGAAGAAATGATATAATGTTGGCCACCCATGGAGACAGGCATCTTGAGATCTTGACTAGGAGACCACGGTGCCAGACCGTGTCATAGGCTGCTGTGAGATCAACAAAGACAGCACCCGTCTTTAAATTCTTCTGGAATCCATTTTCAATGTAAGTTGAGAGGGCCAGGGCTTGTTCGCAGGTAGATCTTCCTGGGCGGAAACCAGCTTGGGCGGGTGATAGGAATTTCTCTGTAAAAGCAATTTCTCTTAAAAGCAAGAACGACGTTTTCTCCAATAAATAAATCTTATGCAAAACATAGTTTATGCCTGAGTCTCCAAAGTTCCACATTTAATTCCCCATATCACCATTAGCAAAAGCTGAGCAGTATTCTGGTATAATAATAACAATAAACATTTACTTGGAGCCAGGTGATGGCATACCTGGTTGAAAGCACATGTTACAATGTACAATGACCCAGGTTTGAACCCCTAGTCCCCACCTGCAGGGGGGAAAGTTTTGCAAGTAGTGAAACAACGCTGCATGTCATGTATCTCTCTGTCTCTCTCCCTCTCTGTCACCCCCTTCCCTCTCAATTTCTAGCTGTCTCTATCCAATAAATAAATAAATATAATTTTTTTAAATTATTTTAAAAACATTTACTTTAATCTGACGGCTTGAGTATCTGAATTACAACTGGCAAAAAGAATGGGTTTATCAGACCAACCAAGCTTATAACATGATCTGACATAAATTCTCCAACTTGTTTTGCTAAAATTCAATGTGAGATTGGTAGAACAGGTCCTGTGGAGTCAGTAATAATACCTACTGTTGCTGCTTACCAATTTTTGTAGCAAGTTAAATCATGTGTATAGACTTGGATTGAAAACCTTTGCCATCATTTCAGCTCTTTCTTTAATGCCCTCTTCTAATGCTAGCAACACTGATCTGTACCTCAATGTTGCTGCCTCCCAAGCTCAGTTTACAGTAGCAACTAAAAAGGTCACATTTTGGTGGCAGGGCTAATTTAGATTTGTATCAACATTACTTGTGCTTGACAATAGGAATTTGTGGATTCAACCCAAGATTTTAATGAAGAGCCTTAAATGAAAAATTAAATTTTTGATTATTATTTCCCTGTATAAATTTGTATTTTTTAAATTTTTTATTTATTTTAAAACAGGAGACATTAACAAAACCATAGGATAAGAGGGGTATAAGTCCACACAATTCCCACCACCAGATCTCCGTGCCTTAACCCCTCCCCTCATAGCTTTCCTAAATTTGTATTTTAAAGAGGTGCTCTGCTTAACTCTGATGCCAGTCCTTGAAATGTGTTTTATTTTTGCTGCTAGAAGTCTCATTGGGGGTTCATGCCTACATGAATCCACCACTCGTAGTGGACTGTTTTTGTTTGTCTGTTTTTGTTTTTAATATAAAGGATGAGAGACAGAGGAGCAGAAAGACAGAGAGAAAGATTAAGAGAAATACAGCACTATAAACCATTCATGAAATTTCCCATGTACAAGTGTTTCCATGTGGTGATTAGGTACTTGAAGCAATGTCCTCACACGTGGTAATACATACACTATACACACTGAGTTATCACCTAGTCAAGGAACATATATATAGCCACCAGGGTTTTCATCATAGTTGGATGCCTGTGCCATGAATCCACTGTTCCTGACAGTCATTTTTTCATTTATTTTATTTGATAGGACATAGAGAAATTGAGAGAAGTAGGGGAGAGAGGGAGAGCCGCCTTAATTGCTGCTTCACTGCATGTGAAGCTTCCCCTCTGCAGGTGGGGACTAGGCGCTTGAACATAGGTACTTGTACACAGAGACATGTAAATTTAACCAGGTGTGCCACCGTCTGACTCACCAAGAATATGCAACACTCTCCGGCATTTACTAAGAACTATCTTGATTGCCAAAGGTAGAATTACAAAGCTGGTATTGGTTATACTCAGGAGATGTTCACAGTCTATTTGAGAGAACAGATAGTTAAATAATTACAATAATATTTGATGAGAGCAATAATAGGATGCGAATAGAATTCTACAAAGTTGACACTGGGACTCAGTAAAAAAAAAAAATCATAACAATTTTTTTTTTTTGGTAATTGCCAGTGCTTCACTGCTCCAAGCCAACTTTTTTCATATAGAAAGACAGAGACAAGGAGCTGGGTGGTAGCTCACCTGATTGAGCAGAGATGTTACAATGTGCAAAGACCCGGGTTTGAGCCCCTGGTTTCCACCTGCAGGGAAAAAGCTTTGCAAGTGGTAAAGCAGTGCTGCAGGTATTTCTTCTCTCTCTTTCTCTCTCTCTCTCTCTCTCTCTCTCTTTTTCTCTCTCTCCAGTAAATAAAGATATATTTTTTAAAAAATACAGAAACAGAGAGATAGAGGCAGAGAGGGGAACAATTCCACAGTACCAAAGCTTCCTCCAGTGCAGGGGGAGCTGGGCTCAAAGATAGGTTGTGCATATGACAGAGCAAGCACACAATCCAGATGTGCAATCCTGCCAACCCTTTATAACATTTGAGTACAGTGCTATAGCATTACAAGAGTTCAACTACACTGAAGAGAGGGAGAATGGAAAAGAGAGAATGCTAACAACTTTAATAATTCAGGTTACCAAGAAGACTCAGTGAGTCCCATAATTAAGTGTTCACAAAAAAGAAGTGCATTTCTAATTCCCTCATGGGATTGCAGTTCCTCGTTTCTCACAGCTATATTTAGCATTTTATTTCACTGTTCTGAATGTGAATCTTGTGAGTTTTTTTTATAAACAACAACTTTTAAAAATATTTATTTCCTTTTGTTGTCCTTGTTTTATTGTTGTAGTTATTATTGCTGTTGTTATTGATATTGTTGTTGGATAGGTTGTTGGATAGGACAGAGAGAAATGGAGAGAGGAGGGGAAGATAGAGAGGGGGAGAGAAAGATAGATAGATGCCTGTAGACCAGCTTCACCGCTTGTGAAGCAACTCCCCTGCAGGTGGGGAGCCTGGGGTTCGAACCAGGATCCTTATGCTGGTCCTTATGCTTTGCACTATGTGCACCTAACCCACTGCACTACCGCCTGACTCCCATGAATCTAGTGCTTAATGATATGTTTCCATATACATATTTATGAACAAAGTTGATAAATAACACCACATACTTGACTTGGTTTAATACATTTTCAAGTGTAGGTTTAACTACATGTGCTTAAAGTCAATACCACTGCTTTTACAACTCTTCAACCTCTCGTGGCAGTTTAAGCAACCATTCTAGAGAAAAAGTGGTGATTATGCAGGTAAAAAAAAAGTAGGAAGAGAGATTTAAGAAAACATTTTCAAGATTATTAAATAATAGAATTGTAGGGGACCGGGTAGTGGTGCACCCAGTTAAGTGCACGTAGTACTAAGTGCAAGGACCTGCACAAGGATCAATGTTCGAGCCCCTGTATCCCCACATACAGGGTGGTACTTCACAAGTAGCGAAGCAGATTTGCAGATACCTATCTTTCTCTCCCTCTCTATCTCTCCCTCCTCTCTCAATTTCTCTCTGTCCTATTCAAAAAAAAAAAAAGATATGATGAGCCTAGGCCTCTAATAGGTCACTCTCTCCAAGAGCACTGGTCAATTGTAAAATTATAGTAAACCCATTTGTGGGCCTATATAGGACCTTGCCCTCAATGTAGAACAGCAATGGTAGGGATTTCCCTATTCTCTGAAGGGAGGCTGGGTCAACCTACTCTACCACTCGAGGAAAATTTATCCTGAAATGTATACAGCCTAGAATGTTCCTAGATATGACCATAAGAAGTGATCTCAGACTGTCAGGAACTCAGAGGTTACACAGGCTCCTGTACTAAATATGAATAGATATGGGCCCTAGGTCAGATTGATGGGGTAAGCAGTTAATGTTTATACTTAAAGTTAATAGTTTCCACAATTTGGGAACTATTATCTGTCCTAAACCAACTTTCTAGCCCTATTCTCAACTCTGACCCCATCATCCCAAACAATACTTTCAGCCCACCTTCATGTTAGCTACTGGGCTAAGGCAAAAATTACTAAAGTCATGGGCCTTTTGGAACATACCTAAAATAAACTTCCTAGCTTCTTCCCACACAAAGACCCTTAGTTCCATCTGCTTTAGTCTTACCTTTTCCTGATTATTAAATAACTTGTTCTGCTTTATATCTTACCACTTTTCAGCCACCATGGTTCAGGTTATACCATGATACCATCCTGACTTCCTTAGGCAGAGGACCTCACCAATGTGTCCTATAACCCCACCTCCCTAGGGCCCTACCCCATAAGGGAAAGATAAAAACAGGCGAGGGGTATGGATTCACCTGCTAATGTTCATGTTCAGCAGAAAAGCAATTACAGAAGCCACACCTTCCACTTTCTGCAACCCAAAAAGCATTTTGGTTCATACTCTCAAAGGGATAAAGGATAGGGAAACTTCCAGTGGAGTGGATGGAAAATGGAACTCTGGTGGTGGGAATTGTATGGAATTGTACCCCTCCTATTCCAGTCTTATTGATCATTAGTAAATCATTAATTAAAAAAGAAAAAAATGGAGTTGTTAAAGTGTATGATACATAGCCAGTCAAAACTTCAACAGGACTCTCAGAAGAAATATGAAGCAAAGTACTATAAGATTAAATCAGGCAGGTCAGGTGGGGTCAGATGTTTAAAGACATTGGTGTCTCTAAGACTGTGAGAACTATGGAGGTTATCGGTTGGAAGCAAGGTGGGGGGAGGGGTGGGAAATATTGGTGGTGGGTGCAGTATGGATTTATATCTATGTAATTATATGATTCTTTAAACTGTTGCTAAATATCTAATAAAATCATACTAAAATTAATGCAACCAGTGCCACCTCAACATGTGTCACTTCAGACTTGTGTCCAGAAATGCCAAGCCTGCAATATCAACTCTCCTGCTCCATGATTCTTGTAAGATCTTTCCTAGCTGATAGGACTTCTTAATTCCATTTCAGGTGGTGCACTTCCTAACAAAGCTACAGAACCTAGATACAGACCAGGGACCACAAGATAGGGCACATGTGCACATATATCCATAAGTTAGGGGAAAATATATACCCTAAAGTAAAGGTGCACAATAGTTTGCAGTGACTCAATAAGTGAAGCAAGCAAGTACAAAGACCTAAAAAGATACAATAAAGTACTTAATCAAATATTTTCTACTTAGAACTAGATATCCTCTTCACCTATGTCCTAACTCACTTCCTTTAGTCACTCTCAGTCTAATCCTGTCAGATAAAATAAGGACTACAATATCTGGATAAGGGCAAGAAGCCAGCACATTTATTTATTTTAATTTATTATTTTTTCTTTTTTATAAATGATTTAATAATGATTGACAAGACTGTGGGATAGGAGGGGTACAATTCCCACCACTATAGTTCCATATTGCATCCCCTTGATTGGAAGTTTCCCTATTCTTTACCCCTCTGGAAGTATGGACCAAAATTTTTTATAGGGTTCAAAAGGTGGGAGGTATGGCTACTGTAATTGCTTCTCTCTAGTCATAGGCATTGACATGTCAAAACATACCCCCAGCCTGATTCTATTTTTCCCTAGTGCAATATGGCTTTGGGGAGGTGGAGTTCCAGGACTCATTGATGAGATCGTCTGCCCAGGGAAGTCAGATTGGCATCATGGTAGCATCTTCAACTCTTGGTAGCTGAAAAACATTAAGATATAAAACAGAACAAAAATTTTAATAATCAGGAACTTAAAGGTAAAAATATAGCAGATAAGATTTGAAGTCTTCATGTTGGGAAGAAGCTAGGAAGTCTATTTTAGATATATTTCAAGTCTATTTTAGATATATTTCTTCTGAGAGTCAATCCTATGTCAAGCCTATGTCTTTAGTAATTTTTGTCTGAGCTCATTAGCTAATAAGCAGGTGGGCTGAAAGTACTGTCTGGGAAGATGGTGTCAGAGTTGAGAATAGGACTAGAAAGCTGGATCAGGGCAGACAGTAGCTCTCAAATATGGGAAAAGTATATAAACCATTAACTGTATATCTCATCAATCTGACCTAAGACCCATGAGACCGGCAGACTTTAATGATGGTCCTTTTGTTCACTATCAGGCCTCCCCATCATCTGGGGCCCTAGCGAGGGAATCCTGGTATTCCCACATGGATATGAGCCTAGACCTCTAACATATCCCTCTCTCCAACATCACTGGTTATGTCCATCAGGAACAACATCATAAACCCTCTTGTGGGTCTCTATATAACCTTTCCCTCAATGTAGAACATTGCCAATGATTTTCTAACTTTAAATGAAAGCCATTAAAGGAGGGTAAATATGTTAATTAGAAGATCAAACTCATATTTTAAAGAGATTATTTATTGGCCAGAAGGCAATTACCACAAAGTAACAGAAGCAAGGCCTCTCACAGGTCCAGAGACTATTAGTCCAGTACAACCTTACTAAAACTCTAGTATAATAAATACTGTAGAAATAACAGAAGGTGATTTAATGAGACTTTTATGAAGATTATCAGAGTCTGTTAAAGGACTGTCACATAAAGCTTCTTAGATATATTTATTTTGCTTTTTTGTTTATTTAACAGAGTCTGGCTAAACTGTCTTCTGATGGTAGTGGAGACTGAAAATGCAAACTTTGATTTCATGAAAGTCTTTCTGCATAGCCACTTTGCTACCTTCTAAATATTTTGGGTGTATTTAAACGTACAAAAACCATGGAGAATAAACCCACAGAGACAGAATATTACCAATTAGAAACTAGTGTTTAGTGGGAAGATTAAAAGCCATAAGATTTCATTGCAGCTGAAGATATTTAGAATACAGATATTATAAACACTACCAGTAGTACAAATTGCCAGACTTTGACATGGATCATCAGTGTGGGGTTATTTTAAGCCTATATTTATGTAGATGGATAGATAAAATTACCTCATCCAGAATTTTTCCAACAAGAAATGCTACACTTTCATGTTTGATCAGGATATAAAAATAATCATAGCATCTTTACTTAAAAGAAAAAATACGTAATTAAAAATGAGTGAAAGCTGAAAGTCATTTTATTTTAATCTTCATTTTTGGCATGTTCATTAGTAAGAAATGTACATATAGTCAAGGCACAATAAATTAATACCTATAATTAGTGTGTAATGATAACAAGTGAAGATTTTTTTCACCATATTGCACAAATAAACCCTCCAAATTTATTTTCTCAATTTTTTTACCTCTTAAAATAAAACCATCCCTAAGGACTCATAAGTGACAGGATCCTGCAAATGGTGAATCTTGGAGCAGGAGCCCAGGGAGGCTGGATCAGGCCCAGGGACCCATTTAGCTGATGCTACATTCTGATTATAATATAAAGCAGAGTTATAAAGCAGAGTTTGTAAGTACTCAGTCTTATGCCAACTCAATGACTTGACTTTGCAAAGTTAAGAGGAAAAAAAAAACCAGAAAGCCTGTTGCAGCACTGTGAGTTATCACTGTTGTTCAGCTAGGGAATTGTTACTGTGAGTTACAGTCTCTGTGCCCTAGACCAAAACATTGAACCCAAAGGGAGTGTTGATCTTTGAGCAGGGGAAATAGGGTAAGTACTCTACAAGTGCTTGAGGATAAAAACCTTCCCATGTGTATCCTAAGGAACAGTGAGAATGTGCTCCTTCTGAGCAGTTTGTGGTTTAGGTTAGTGGAAATCTAAAACCTCTTTTTTTATTATCTCTATTTATTTATTGGATAGGCACTGTCAGAAATCGAGAGGGAAGGTTGTGATAGAGGGGGAGAGAGAGAGAGACACCTGCAATACTGCTTTATCACTAGCAAAGCTTTCCCCCTACAGGTGGGAACCAGGGACTCTAATGGATCCTCATGTGTTGTAACGTGCACTCAACCAGGTGCGCTACAACCTGGCCTGGAGATCTAAAACCTCTTTAACACAGAAAGCATTATTTAATTCAACTATCAGAGCTATAGAATTCTGTGCAAAATTCTATGGAAAGGGAATCAGTTGTTGGCATACTTCTGTTATACCATGGTAAATACTCAGGCAAAGGTCTCTAATGAGTGGATAAAGTAGGTTAAAGACAGAGCTTATACTCTGTCTTCAGTGATGGGGGTTCAGCTGGTATCTTGGGCCTTTCTCCCTTCCAACCTTAAGCTGAGGGCAATTTATCAGAATTTCAGTGCACATTTTTGTGTGCACAACTGCTCCTGTGTGAATTCACATAGGCATAATAATAATGCTCTGGTTTCTCTCAGAAAAAATTAATTGGATTAAAAAGTTGTATTTTGGAAGACTGGATAATGATACCATAAATGAGCAAAGGCAGATGATATACTGTTAATATCAAGAAATACACACACACACACACACACACACACATATTCAAACACACAGAGAAAAGGGGAAATTATAGTCCTTCATCCTAGGTCGTCGAAATATGAAAGGCTGTTACCCCCTATTTCCTCTATATTTTCTCTTTGATTTTCTACTGTGGATATATAGATGCCATGCCTAGCATAAAATAAATAAATTCATAAATATAAGGAAATATACACACATATACATATATATGTGGGGGGTGTGTTTCATCATTTCTAGTAATTATAACACAGAAGATTCAAATAATATGGAATGCCTTTAAGATAGAATATCTTCAAAATATATTTTGAAGTCGGGCACTACCGCCTGACTCCCTCTATCTTTATAAGAAAAAGAAGGGAAAAATGAAAAATATGGCCACTGGGAGCAGAAAAGTCAATGTAAAGGGACCAAAGCAATATCCCAGAGGCAGGGGTGTGCCCAGCCAACAGTGGACGTGCAAACAGAACACATAGCAAGCAACACAAGCGAACTCAATGTGATGATAAAAACAGAAGGCTTCACAAGCAGAATACAGAAGCATACCAACACAAGGTCCAGGATTCAACTTCCTGGCCCTTACTTACAGGAGGGAAACTTCACAAGAAGTGAATCAGTGCAGTAGTTTTCTCTCTCTCTCTCTCTCTCCCTCTCCCTCTCCCTCTCCCTCTCCCTCTCCCTCTCCCCCTTCCTCCCTCCCTTTCCTCTCAATTTCTCTCTGTCCTATCAAAGTAAATAAATAAATAAATATTATTTTTAATTATGTTAAGAGAGAGAGGAAAAGCACTTAAGCTTCCTCTACTATGATGGGGACTGAATTCAAATTTGGGCATTATGAATGGTAAAGCATGAGCATTTATACAGGTGAGATATCTTGCTGCCCACCTGTGCATAATTGTCTGTAAAAAAATATATGTAGTTATAAACACACACATAAAACAAGATGCACATTAAAATTGCTTTTAAATATGTTAGTGGCAATTTCACTTAATGTCAATGATCTGAATTCACCCAGTAAAAGACATAGTCAGAGCATGATTCAGGGAACAGAACACAACCATAAGTATGTTGTCTCCAAAGAAACCTGTCTGGCTCGTCAGGATAGAAATAGGCTCAAAATGAAAGGATGAAAGACCATTATACACGCAAGTGAGCAAAAAAAAAAAAAATCAAGAACATCCATACTCATTATGAACACAACAGATTTCAAAATAACCAAGATAATTAAAGACAGGAATGAACTTTAATTAATGCTCAAGAATCAATCAACCAAGAGAAAATAACAATAATCACCACCTATACACCAAATAAAAGGGCACCAAAGTATGTAAAACACCTATTGAGAGAACTGATAAAGTACATCAGTAGCAATAAATTAATATTGAGAGATCTGAACACTTCATTCTCCCAAGTGGACAGATCAACCAGACAGAAAACTAATAAAGAAACCAGGGAACTGAATTAAGAGCTGGATAGGTTAGACCTATTGGACATCCTTAGAGTTCTTCACTCCAAGAAAGTAGACTACATATTCTTCTCAAGTCCACATGGAATGTTATCACACATCAACTGCATATTGGGCTACAGAAATGGCAATAATAAATTTTAAAATGTTAAAATCATTCCAAGCATCCTCTCTGGCCACAGTAGAGTTAAATTAACATTCAACACTAAACGGAAAGCTAGAGAAAGTCCTAAAATATGGAGACTTCACAGCACTTTTCTTATGAGATCAGATGAGATCGTGCGTGTTCAGGGTGGTATGGCTGTAGACAGCAGCGCTTTTCTTAACAGCCTCTTAATTGTGGTCCGGGAAGTGGCACAGTGATAAAGCTTTAGACTCTCAAGCATCAGGTCCCAAGTTCGATTCCTGGTAGCACATGTGCCAAAGTGATGTCTGGTTCTTTCTCTCTCCTCCTATCTTTCTCATAAATAAATAAAATCTTTAAAAAATAAAGAAAAAATAAAGAAAATGTTAAAAAAAAAAAACTCTTGATTAAAGAGGAAATCCAGAAATCTATACTATTGACCATAGCAGAAAAAGGAAAAATAATCAAATATCTAGGGATAAACCAAAGGAATTTAAAGAACTTTATATACTAAAAACTATGAGACACTTCTCACAGAAATAGAAAAAGATATAAAGAAATAGAAAGGCATCCCATGCTCATGGGTTGGAATAATTAACTTCTTCAAAATGATTGTTCTACCTAGAGCCATATACAGATTTAATGCAATCTCTCTATCAAGGTCCCATCAAATTTCCTCAAGAGAACAAATAAAAACAATCAAAATTTTATATGAAGACAGAGAATACCCAGGGTAGCAAAAGAAATCCTGAAGGAAATGAGCAAGAATGGAGGTGTTACACTTTTGGACCTCAAAACATAATACAGAGCCACTATAATCAAAACAGCCCAACGCTGGAACCAAAATAGATACATACACTGGTGGAATAGAATTGAGAACCCAGAAATCAGCTCCCATAACCACTGTCAACTAATTTTTTACAAAGGAGCCGAAAACATCAAATAGAAAGAGGAGAGCCTAGTCAAGAAATGGTGTTGGGAAAATTGTGTTGGATTTTGCAGAAGAATGAAACTGGACCACCAAACTTCATCATATGCAAACATTAACTCCAAATGAATAAAAAATTTAAAAGTTAGCCTAGAAACCAACAAAGGTTTAGAGGAAAATGTGGGCAGAACTCTCTTCCATAGAAGATTTTGCAACATATTCATTAATTCAAATCCAACTGTAAGGCAAACAAAAGCAAAAATAGACCAATGGGACTATATAAAACGTAAAAGAAGCTGCACAGCAAAGGTAATCATCACTATAACAATGAGACCCCCTGCAGAGTGGTAACAGACCTTTATGTATCATACATCAGAGGGCTGATAACCAAAATACACAATAAATTCATCAAACTGAAAATAAAATGACAAAACAAAACAACAACAAAAAAAAAAAACCTCGAAAAATGAGGGGGGGATATGGACAGAATATTCTCCAAAGAAAAGATCCAAAGGGCTAACATGCATATGAAAATATGCTCAAAGTCACTGATGATTAGGGGAATTCAAATAAAAAGAATGTGTTGGGCGCTGGGTGGTAGCCTAGCGAGTTAAGCACACATGGCGCAAAGTGCAAGGGCCAGCTTAAGGATCCCCACCTGCAGGGGTTTGGCTTCACAAGTGGTGAAGCAGGTCTGCAGGTGTTTGTCTTTCTCTCCTCCTGTCTTCCCTTCCTCTTTGGATTTCTCTCTGTCCTATCCAACAACAACTATAATAACAATAATGACTACAACAAGGGCAACAAAACGGGGGAAATGGTCTCCAGAAGCAGTGGATTCGTAATGCAGGCACTGAGCCCCAGCGATAACCCTGGAGGCAAAAAAGAAAACAAAGAACAATGTTATCATTTAACACTTGTGATAATGTCACACATTAGAAAAGACAAACACTAATAGTTTGAGAGGGTTTGGGGGTAAGGAACTCTTCTACATTGCTAGTGGGGATGTAACTGAGTCAAGAACCTGTGAAACACAATCCAGAGATTTATCAGAACTCTATAAATAGACCTGTCATATGACTCAGCAATCCCTCTCCTAGTAATTTACCCATGGAAAACAAAAACACCTATTAGAAAAGACCTAGGCTTCTGTAATTGCTTCCCCCGCTGAATATGGGCATTGGCAGGTCAACCCATACTCCCAACCTACCTCTTTCCCTAGTGAGGCAGGGCTCTGGGGAAGCGGAGCAGGACACATTGGTGGGGTCATCTGCCCAAAGAATAGGAAAGCTATCAGGGGAAGCAATGGATATGGAGCTCTGGTGGTGGGAATTGTACCCCTCTTATCCTATGGTCTTATCAGTGTTTCCATTTTAGAAAGAAAGGAAGGAAGGAAGGAAGGAAGGAAGGAAGGAAGGAAGGAAGGAAGGAAGGAAGGAAGGAGAAAAGAAAGAGAAAAGACCTATGCATACCAATGTTCATAGTAGCACAGTTTGTAACAGCCCAGACTTGGAAATAACCCAGATGCCTAAGGACAAATGAATAGCTAAAGAAGATATATATTCAATTGAGTAATATACAGCTGTTAAAAATGACAAGGTCCTCTCTTTGCACATGGTCAGAATTCAAAGTAATCAATGTTGAGTGACAAGCCAGAAAGAGAAAGAGCAAATGATCTCACTTATAGGTGGAATTCAAGAATGATGCGGGAAAATATAACTTGGACTGGATGTGGCATATTGCACTAAAGCAAGGACTCTGGAGAAGAAGGAAAACGTATATATAGGATGAAGGGACATTGGAGTTTTGTGTGTATCTTAGACATCAATCAAGTGAGAATGAGAGGTTATCACCTATGTACTAAAGACTACACTATAAACCACTAACTCCCCAATAAAAATTAAAAAGTAATAAATAAAAAGCAGAAAATATATGTAGATTCTAAAGAACAAATAAATGGCCCATGATCTTCAATTTTTGTTGTTGTCATTACCATTAGTGTCTTACCCCTTTGGACCAACTTTTTAGATAAAAACAAAGGGACAACATTCTTAGTCACTCATCTCTTGTAGGGCATCTATGTTGCTCCCAAATTTGGACTATAACAAATTGTGATGATAAACGATGGTAGTACATAAGTCTTTTTAGGTAGTTGTATTTGTTTCCTCTGGATATATACCCAGAAGAGGAGTTACCAGGAGGTAAGGTAGGCCTATTTCTAGCATTCTGAGAGTTTTCTAAATTATTTTCCATGGGCAGGGGAAAAGTGCCTTGCAGACATCTCTAATGCTGAGACGAAAGGTTGTACCTATGTGTCAGCAATTATACTATAAACCATTAAATCCACCCCTGAAATAAAGTTTAAAAATTTCAAGATAAAGAGGGAAAGGGAAAGACACCATAGCACCAAAGCTTCCTCAGGTCAGTGAGAATCAAGCTGGAACATGGAGCATAGCAAAATGGGTATCCTCCCAGGTTAATCTCATGACTTGCAGTTCTTAAATAGCTCTGCCATAAATAAGACATGAAACTCCAATTCCATAGCAGATATTCTGAGCTCCATCTTTTATCACACACATGTGGAACTGCACACTTTGGTAATTCAAATAGTTTCTAGTTACTTATCACAGCTAATGGCATTTATTTATTTTTTATATATTTATTTGCTTTCCCTTTTGTTGCTCTTGTTTTTTATTGTTGTTATAGTTATTGTTGTTGTTATTGATGTTGTTGTTGTTGGATAAGACAGGGAGAAATGGAGAGAGGAGGGGCAGACAGAGACGGAGAGAAAAAGATAGACACATGCAGACCTGCTTTACTGCTTGTCCTCAACCGGTCTCTGTGCTTTGCACCACATGCACTTAACCACCCGACTCCCAGATAATGGCATTTAATGCTTTTGATTATGTTTCATACTCTGTATAAAAATCCTCACCCCCACTGCCAATTTAATCCTAGACATTCCTGTAAGGTTCATTTCACGTGCCATCTTCTTCTGGCAGTCTTCCTTGAATCTCTAGATTGAAATAAATACACCTCAAATATGATACATAGTGTGTTTCTAATATATTACATTCAAAATGTTCTGTTTATAAGTCTGCCATTAAACTATAAACATCATGAGAACATAGACCCTGTGTAATTTATCCTTCAACATAGGTAGAACATCTGACATACGAAAAGCACAATATTGAACCAAACTGAACATCACTTTTTGTTTCTACCTGTGTTTGATGCTAATAATTAAAGAATTATTGAATAAAGTATCAAAATCACAACCTAGTGGATATTTTCTGGAGAATATATAATAGATAAATGTTACCAAATACATCATCAATGGGAGTCGGGCGGTAGTGCAGTGGGTTAAGCGCACATGGCGCCAAGCACAAGGACTGGCCTAAGGATCCCGGTTCGAGCCTGGCATCCCACCTGCAGGGGAGTCACTTGACAGGCGATGAAGCAGGTCTGCAGATGTCTATCTGTCTCTCCCCCTCTCTGTCTTCCCCTCCTCTCTCCATTTCTCTCTATCCTATCTAACAATGATGACATCAATAACAACAACAATAATAACTACAACAACAATAAAAAGACAACAAGGGCAACAAAAGGGAAAATAAATAAATATAATTAACAAAAAAATAAATACATCATCAAAACAGCCTGGTACTGGAACAAAAATAGGCACACAGACCAGTGGAACAGAATTGAAAGCCCAGAACTAAACCCCCACACCTATGGACATCTAATCTTTGATAAGGGTGCCCAAAGTATTAAATGGAAAGGAGGCTCTCTTCAATAAATGGGGCTGGGAAAACTGGGTTGAAATATGAGAAGAATTAAACTGAACCACCTTATCTCACCAGAAACAAAAATCAACGCCAAATGGATTAAGGACCTGGATGTTAGATCAGAAACTATCAAATATTTAGAGGAAAACATTGGTGGAATACGTTCCCACCTAAACCTCAAGGGCATCTTTGATGAAACAAACCCAATTGCAAGGAAGACTAAAGCAGAAACAAACCAATGGGACTACATCAAATTGAAAAGCTTCTGCACAACCAAAGAAACTATAGCACAAAGAGACCCCTCACAGAATGGGAAAAGATCTTCACATGCCATACATCAGACAAGAGACAAATAACCAAAATATACAAAAAGCTCAGCAAACTTAGCACCAAAAAGGCAAATGACCCCATTCAAAAAGGGGTAGAGGATATAAACAAAACATTCCCTTCAGAGGAGATCCAAAAGGCTAACAAACATATGAAAAACTGTTCCTGGTCACTGAATGTCAGAGAAATGCAAATAAAGACAACACTGAGATACCACCTCACCCCTGTGAGAATGGCAAACATCAAAAAGGACAGTAGCAACAAATGCTGGAGAGGCTGTGGGGACAGAGGAACCCTTTTGCACTGCTGGTGGGAATGTAAATTGGTCCAGCCTCTCTGGAGAGCAGTCTGGAGAACTCTCACAAGGCTAGACATGGACCTTCCATTGTTGTTAAAATTTGGAGGCTCCAGCTGGCTGGGCTAGGTTCACGGGCGGGTAACAGAGACGACCAGAGACATATGGCTGGGCAGGGAAGCTGTATTTCTTTATTCAGGAACACGATTCATAGACTAAGACAAACTAATCACCAAACAGAACTCTGCTGCCTCTTTCCTCAGCGACGGCGCCGAGCACTCTCTAACTCTGCAGCTCTGCAGCTCTGCAACCCTCTTGGGGTTCCTTGGGGCGGGGCCAAGCGGGCCCGCGAAATTAGCAGGACTGATCCAATTTTCTTGGCGGGGGAGAGCTAGAACAACCCAATGTAAAGCATACAACAATTCCCCCTTTTCTTTTTAACTAAATGACTACAGTATCAAGGGTGTGGGGTGAACAGAAACCTATATCATACAGGCATTTTTAAAAAAAGAAACTGGTACAAACATGGAGAAACATGTAAGCAAGTAACAAGAACCAGTGTGCTGCCAAGGGAAGGCCTGAGGGGGCCGACCATTTTTTGCCTCTGTGGGCAAAACTTTATCAGCTTAAAAAAAACATTTCTTGCCTCTGGGGGGTGTACTTTCCTCGACAGGCATTTGCATGGGGGTGGGGAATGGCCTAGTGGTCCCAAAGGCAGCTGGCTGCAATTACTTACTATGAAACAAACTTCTTATTAGCATAACCACAGCACAATCTAAAATTTATAATAGAGAAGGAATGTGAGACTTTTACATATCAACAACGTCTTTTTAACCTTTTGTTACACCCATTCAAGATGGAGACACACCCTAGGTGTGCGCAGGAAAGGAAACCTCAGGCATGAGAATAATTAGCATAGCCATTGTGCGATCTACCATTTCTAATAGAGAAGGTAATAGAGAGTTTTACATATCAACAAGTCTATGTAATCTTTTGTTTAGACCAAGTTAGTTAAAATACATTGATTGTTAACTAATTTTTACCTCAGACTTTAAATGTAAGTTAATTTTATCTTTATAAGAATTATGTTGAAAACCTTTTTCAACTTTGACTAGTAAGAATTTAGCCTTAAAGTTATTGTTTACCAAACTTTAAACATACACATAAACATGGTCATTAATGCACAAGGAGAGAAACCTTTGTTACGAAGACATGTCATTTTAAACACGAATTTAGATATGTACTGTCTTAGTTGTTGGGGGGGTGCGTTGTCCAGTGGTGGTCTCTTGGGCAGCTTCACTTCTAGGAATTGCAGGTTGCGATCTCTGTACAAATCTCTGCATACTCCAGCTTGTCTGCCTTCAGACCGGACCGGCAGCTGGAGATCTCGTGTGCCCAGTTTCGGCAGGGATCCTGGGGGTCCGGGAGGTCCGGGATTGTTCCAGAATTCATAGCATGAGGGCGGGCGGGCCAGCCTTGTAGAAGGCGTGGGCCTAGGTGCCCAGGGGTGACGGCCATGATAGGCCACTGCGGCCCTGCCCCATGGCCCTGCCATGTCTGCTGCCCTGTTCGCAGTGGCCGAGCAGCGTGGAGAGATCCCGCGTCCAGTGCCCTGCGCCACACTGTGGAGAGCCGGCTCCTGTGGGCTGGCCTGCGTGCTGGCATTGGGCTCCTGCGTGGTGGCATCAGGCACCTGCGTGTTGGCATCGGGCTCCAGCATGTTGGCATCGGGCTCCTGTGTGGTGGCGTCAGCCTCCTGCAGGCTGCGGGGCTGCGGGCGTGGTGCGCGGGGTTGTCTGGGCGCAGCCAGCTGGCTGGCTGTTCCACCAGGTGGAAAAGGCAGCTCCGCGCCTCGCCTCTTGCCCGCTGGCTCTTCCCTACTCATCTGGCTATTTTGAATGTGCCCGAGCGCATGGAAACCACAGAGTGGTCCAGAGATAAATGTTTCAGAAATAGCAAAACAGTCTCGTGAAGAAAGAGCAGAGGCCTTTGGAGATCTCTTCACAAGCAGAAGAGAAGGTCATAGTACATAGGTAGCCAAATTGTCTTTACTTATCTGAGAGATGCGCAGGGCAGCCCCACGTTGGGCGCCATTTGTTGTTAATATTCGGAGGCTCCAGCTGGCTGGGCTAGGTTCACGGGCGGGTAACAGAGACGACCAGAGACATACGGCTGGGCAGGGAAGCTGTATTTCTTTATTCAGGAACAACGATTCATAAACTAAGACAAACTAATCACCAAACAGAACTCTGCTGCCTCTTTGCCCTGTGACGGCACCGAGCACTCTCTAACTCTGCAACTCTCCAACTCTCCAACTCTGGAACTCTGGAACCCTCCTGGGGCTCCTTGGGGCGGGGCCAAGCGGGCCCGTGAAATTAGCAGGACTGATCCAATTTTCTTGGCAGGGGAGAGCTAGAACAACCCAATGTAAAGCATACAACATTCCATATGACCCAGTAATTCCTCTTCTTGGGATATACCCCAAGGATTCCATAATGCCCAATCAATAAGACACATGTACAACTATGTTCATAGCAGCAAAATTCATAATAGCTAAAACCTGGAAGGAACCCAGGTACCCAACAAAGGATGAGTGACTGAGAAAGCTGTGGTATATATACACAATGGAATATTATGCAGCTATTAAGAACAATGAACCCACCTTCTCTGACCCATCTTGGATGGAGCTAGCAGGAATTATGTTAAGGGAGCAAAGTCAGAAAGACAAAGATGAGTACAGGATGTCCCCACTCATCAACAGAAGTTGAGAAAGAAGAACAGAAAGGGAAACTAAAAGCAGGATCTGACCAAATTGAGAGTAGGTCACCAAAGTAAAAACCCTGTGGTGAGGGGGAGGGTGGACATTTGGCTTCCCAGGGCAGCGGGTGGGGGGGGAAGGGTGGGTTTGTGGGAGGGGACAACACAGGCTTTTGGTGGTGGTAATGGTGTTTATGTACACTCCTATTAAATTGTAGTCATATAAATCACTATTTAATTAATATGAGGGGAAAAGTTGATTGTATGTCTCAAACTTTTTAAAGCACACTGAACCTTTTTTTAATATTTATTTATTTATTCCCTTTTGTTGCCATTGTTATTTTATTGTGGTTATTATTGTTGTTATTGATGTTATTGTTGGATAGGACAGAGAGAAATGGAGAGAGGAGGGGAAGACAGAGAGGGGAAGAAAAAGATAGACACCTGCAGACCTGCTTCACCACTTGTGAAGCGACTCCCCTGCAGGTGGGGAGCTGGGGGCTCGAACTGGGATCCTTACACCAGTCCTTGCGCTTTGCACCACCTGTGCTTAACCTGCTGCACTACAGCCTGACTCCCCTGAATCTTTTAAATACATAGGCTGAGTCTTTGATATGTTGACTCTCTCAAAAGCCTAGACCAGGTAGAACAGAAGCAACTGGTGGCACAGCTATATACAAGATGCTGGGTATTATACAGCAAACCCTAACAAAGGGACCTTTCAAAGTTAACCCAATTACCAAATAATGTGATGATAACAATAACTACCCATTGTCTTCTTGAACCCTAGGACAGTAGGAACCGCACATTTCCACTATAGAGCCTATATTTCCCCCAGTCCTGGAACCTTAGGGTGGGGTGCACTTTCCTGCATGCTTCTCTCAATTCATATCAAATAATATTGCATTCCCCGATCACAACCTAATCAAAGCAAGGAGTGCCACCCCAGCATGCTTCACTTCAGACTGTGTCCGGAGACTTCAGGTGTGGAATTACAACCCTTCAACCTCATTACTCGGGTGAGACCTTTCCTTTCATAGTATTCTCTAATTCCATTCTTGGTGATTCACTTCCTAATAAAGTCCCAAAACCCAGATATAGACCAGGTCCCCTGAGATAGAGCACATGTTCACATGTATCCATAAACTACGGCAAAATATATACCTGAAAGCGGAAGTACACAAGAGTCTGCAGTGAGTACCCCCCAACACTTCATCTGCACTATTCCAGCCTTTCGGTCCATAATGCTTCAACAATTTGTTTAGCTTTGTATTTAACTCTCTTTTCAACCTCCAGGTTCCAGATGCCAGCATGATGCCTATCAGACTTCCCTGGACAGACGACCCCACCAATGCGTCCTGGAGTTCAGCTTCCCCAGAGACTCACCCTTCTAGGGAAAGATAGAGGCAGACTGGGAGTATGGACCGACCAGTCAACGCCCATATTCAGTGGGGAAGCAATTACAGAAGGCAGACCTTCCACCTTCTGCAACCCACAATGGCCTTGGGTCCATACTCCCAGAGGGATAGAGAATGTGAAAGCTATCAGGAAAGAGGATGGGATATAGAGATCTGGTGATGGGAATTGTGCGGAGTTGTACCTCTCCTATCCTATGGTTTTGTTAATGTCTCCTTTTTTAAATTAATTAATTAATTAAAAGAAATGTAAACAAGCAAAAAAATGCTATGAAATATTTTTGTTGGTGGAAGAAGGAACAGTCAGTTCTGTTTTGGAATTGGGCTGTAGTCTAAACCATGCTTCTTACTCACTGCCTCTAAATAAAACAGATCTCAAAAATCCCCATGATCCTTTATTAGGTAATATTGATCTTCTTAAATACACACCATTTAAATTTAATTTATTTTGTTGTCCTTGAAATTTTCATACCTATGATGAACTCAATCTGGTATAATTTTACCTCCCTAAAATATATCTTGGAATGTGAAACTATCAGAAAAAAATAGAAAACTAGTTAGAAATATATGTATATCAGAGTCACAGTAATATTTCTAAGAAATAGTCTACATCCTCTCTCTCTCTCTCTCTCTCTCTCCATTATTCACCTTTCTGGGCTGACTTATTCAGTTTTAAAAGAGTAAGACAGACAGGGAGGAGTGGAGGGAGGGATAATGTGAAGAAAAGACAAAAGAGACTAACAAGAGAGAGAGAGAGAGATAGAGAGAGTAGAGAACTGAAGTATCCTTCAATAAGGTGGTTGTCTGGCTCAAAACTGGGTCACACACATGGCAAAGCATTGTACTATCCAAGTAAACTATTTTATCAGCCCCTGTATTTCTCTTTTAACTCACTGCATGAGAAAGAGGATCAATACTACTCTACAGGAGATAAGGCCATGGTTTAGTCACATAAGGTCTGACATTGTTACTTCCTAGAGCATCACTATAATCCTGAACAGTAGTCAACTGTCAGCACATTAGATGATACAAAATGCTAATTATCAGGGGAAAAGGCAAGAAAATACCAGACACTTGCAAGGTGACTGGCAAAACTGTGATTGTGCTGTATTGTGTATTTATACCACAGCTTTCTTAATCACTCAGCTGTCCTTAGAAATCTGGGTTGCTTCAAAGTTTGGGCCATTACAAATAGTGCTGGTAGATACTACTAAGACTCTACTCTGACCTCCCTGGCCAGATGACCTCTCTAACATAACCCAGAACCTTACCTCTCTAGATCAATTCCCTACTAAAGAAAGATAGAAACAGGCTAGGGCTATGGATTACAATTACAGAAGCCAGAACTCCTTCCTTCTGCACCTCAAAAAGAATTTTGATTCAGGGGTCAGGCAGTTAAATGTACATGGTGCGAAGCACAAAGACTGGCATAAGGATCCAGGTTTGAGCCCCCGGCTCCCCACCTGCAGGGGAGTCACTTCACAAGTGGTGAAGCAGGTCTGCAGGTGTCTATCTTTCTCTCCTCATCTCTGTCTCCCCTCCTCTCTCCATCTCTCTCTGTCCTATCCAACAACAATGGCATCAATAACAACAACAATAACTACAACAATAAAAACAAGGGCAACAAAAGGAAAATAAATAAATATATTTTTTAAAAAAGAATTTTGATTCAGAGTCACAGAGAGGGGAAAAGATAGGGGAAGATGACCAGATGGCTCTTGATCCTAATTCTATCAGGACTTGAAACTTTTTTTTTCCTCCAGTGTTATTGCTGGGCTTGCTGCCTGCACCATGAATCTACCGCTCCTGGAGGCCATTTCCCCCCCCCCCCTTTTTTGTTGCCCTTGTTGTTGTAGCCTCGTTGTGGTTATCATTATTACCACTGTTGATGTTGTTCGTTGTTGGATAGGACAGAGAGAAATGGAGAGGGGGGAGACAGAGGGGGAGTCGCCTGTGAAGCGACTCCCCTGCAGGTGGGGAGCTGGGGGCGCTTTGTGCCCTGTGCGCTTAACCCACTGCGCCACCGCCCGACCCCCTAGGACTTGAAACTTTTATCACCAGGAATCTTTGCTTTTATATCATCCCAGAAAGGGGTGCAAATCTGGAATACACCAGAGGAAGTCAGGCACTGATTAGGGACTGGGGGCTTGAACCTGGGTCTTTGTACATTGTAACATGTGACCTTTACCAGTGAGCCACAGCCCAGATCCTCCAACTACACTTTTAATCCTTAAGGACAGGACTCAAAGTTGTAACTCTAAGAAGTAGAAATTTTGTTGTAGGAATTAGCTTAATATTTTTAAAGGGGGCTATCAGTGGCAATTAACAGCACAAAGTAAAACACAGATGAATGCCATAATGAGTTTCTATTTGATGAGAGAGTCCACAGCTGATTTGATCAAAGGAGGGTCATAAAAATTTATTTTTAGAATAATAAAAATACAAGTTATAGGAAAGTTGCTGACTGAAATCTCTCAGCTCTGTTAATTTGTTAAAGTTTGTTAAAATAAATTACCTTTTTGTCTCTACATATTTATCTTTTGTAGATATTGCATACAAATGGAACCATTTAATACATATTCTTTTGTGACTGGCTGCAAAACACTTTCAGCCCCAAGTTAGGTCCATCATCGGGTACCAGAACCTGAAAGCACACCTTGTCTTACCAATCTCCCTGTCCTCCTTCCCCAGAGTCCTTTCCTTTGATTCAACACATCAAACTAGTCTATGTTTTCCTTTTTGCTTCCCCATCCATTTCTGTTCTTGTTCTTAAGTTCATGTGCAACTATTGTATGAACACATTTTCAATTTCTCTATCTACCTGCTAATGGAATTTCTAGGTCAAGCAGTGACTTTATGCCTTTATTTATTTATTTATTTACTTGGAACTGATGGACAGCAGTTTCTATGTGTTTTACTTAACCACAATGAATGTCTAAAAGCTCAAAATTCCACATCCTCACCAATATGTATTTCTGTTTTTTTCTTCATTACAATGGTTTTACCACTACAGGCTGACTTTTTCAGGTACAGAGAAAGAGACAGAGAGAAAGGCATTATAATACTGATGTTTCCTCCAATGGGGCTAGGCTTAAAACTGGATCATGTGCATGGCAAAGCAGGTGTACTATCCAATTGAGGTATACTTCTGACCTTTGTTGTTTGCTTTTGTTGATATTTATAGTAACCCTAGTGGATGTCAGATTTTAATATGCATTTTTCTTATAATTAATACTATTTATCATGTTACAATGCTTATTGGATATTCATATAACTTATTGGATGAAATGTTTGTCCATATTATATGTGCATTTTTAATTCAGTGACTTTTACTTTTATTATTGAATTGTAATTGTTCTTTATATGTCCTGGATACAAGTCCCATATAAAACATGATTTGCAATATCCTCTCCCATCTTGTGGGTTGACTCTTCACTTTCTTTCTGGCATTCTCTGAAGCACAAATGTTGTTTTTTTATTATTTATTTGTTTATATACTGAAAAGAGACAGAGAGAAATCAAGACAGAAGGAAGACATAAAGAGGGAGAAAGACAGTGAAACACCTGCAGCACTGCTTCACAACTCATGAAGCTTCTCCCCTGCTGGTGGAGACCACAGACTTGGACCTGGATTCTCATGCACTAGAATCTCTCACTCAATTAGATACGCCACTACCCAATCACTGAGGCACAGATGTTTTTAAATTTTGGTTTAATTCAATCTGGTTTATTCATTTTTCCTTTAATTTCCCCTTGATCTTGGTATTATGTCTAACAGATTTCTATGTTAAGGGCACAAACATTTTTATACCTTTTTTTTTCTTTTCTTTAATTTTTATTTATAAAAAGGAAATACTGACAAAAACCATGGGATAAGAGGGGTACAATTCCACACAATTCCCACCACCAGAACTCCATGTTACATCCCCTCCCCAGATAGCTTTCCTATTCTTTAACCCTCCCTTTCTACTCCTTATATTTAGATAAATATTTTTATCTCAAGTTACTAACTATAAGTATGAGAAATAGAAATACAATATCATTACTTTGAATGTTCAGATCAATTTGTCTTCTCATTTGTTGAAGACTATTTTTTCTCATTGTAGTGTCTTGAAATCCTTGAAAGAATTTAACTATAAATGTAAGGTTTTATTTCTAGAGTCTCAATTCCGTTTTATTGATCTATGTGTTTATATGTATATCCTATTCCAGATCATACTGTCTTGATTTTTGTTACTTTATAGCAAGTTTTGAAATAAAGAAATATAAATCCTCTCACTTTTTGTATTATTTTCAAGACTAGTATGGCAATTGTGGTTTCCTTTTATTTCTATATGAATTTTACCATTAGCTTATCAACTTATATATTTATTGTATTAGTGATTTAATAATGATTTACAAAAGTATAGGGTAATAGTTGTGTGATTCCACACAATTTCCACCACCAGAGTTGTGTTCACCCATTGGAAGCTGCTGTAATTTTCACAGGTCACAAATACGAGCTGACTTTTCTCCCTCTTCTCCTTCAGATAAGGGAAATGGTGCCTGGATTTCCTCTGTTGTTTCCAGATTCACTTCTATTTCATTGGTGGTATAAAAACAAGATTCCTGGTAATAAATATTTTGGGTCCTAGTGAAATTAGGGTTCAGAGCACTCTAGTTATCTTCCCCTATTATCTACCCATCTGGGAGTATAGACTATTTTTCTTTATAGGATGTAGAAGGTGGGAGTTCTGGCTTCTGTAATTGTTTTTCCACAGGACATAGACATTGGCAAGTCAATCTATACCCCCAGCCTGTTCCTATTTTTCCCTAGTGGAGTAGGGCTCTGGAGAGGTAAGGTTCTGAGTTATGTTAGTGAGGTCATCTGGCCAGGAAGGTCAGGATGGAATTATAGTAGCATCACTGAAAGGACAAAATGTTTAATAAACAAGAACCAAGAAGTGAAAAGAGCAGATAAAAATAGGGATCACAGAGTGTAAGGAAACTAGGATGTCTATTTTAAGTATGTTCCTAAGGGCTCATGTCTTTAGTCATTTTGCTTTAAATTGATGGCTTACATAAAGGTCAACTAGAAATATTGTCTGGGTGGCTTTACTAATAAATTCTATGAAACTTTCAAAGAAGAACTAATGTCTGTTCTCCTCCAACTATTCCAGAATATTGTAGAGGGATAAACACTACCAAACAAACTCTGTGAGGCCAAAATCACTTTGATTCCTAAAGCAGAAAAGGACACCAGATAAGAAAAGTATGGAGCTATATCACAGATGAACATTGTTGCAAAGATCCAGAACAAGATCTTGGCAAATTGAATCCAACAACATATCAAGAGAACAATTCACCAAGACCAAGTGGGATTTATCCCTGTTAAACAGGGATGGTTTAATATCCACAAATGTATCAATGTAATCCATCATATCAACAAAAAAATCACATGGTCATATTAATTGATATCAAAAGTCATTGGACAAGATCCAATACCTATTTATGATAAAGACCCTTCAGAAACTGAAAATCGAAGGATCATTCCTCAGCATAATAAAGACCATTTATGACAAATGTACAGCAAATATCATTTTCAATGGGGAAAAGCTGAAATCTGTCCCCCTAAAATCTGGAACCAGACAAAAATGTCCACTATCTCCAGTTATTCATCCTAGTTCTCAAGGTCCTCACCACTGCAATCAGACAAGAAAGAGATATCATAGGCATACAGATTGGAAAAGAAGAAATAAAACTATCACTATTTGCTGATGACATGATACTATATCTAGAAAACCCCAAAGAGCACACCAAAAAATACTGGAAATAAGTAATAAATTCAGTAAAGTGGCAGAATACAAAATCAACACACATAAATTTGTGGCATTTCTGTATACAAACAAGGAGTCAGAGGAAAGGGAAATAAAAGATTCAATCCCATTTACAATTGAACCCAAAAAGATAAAATACCTTGGGATGAATCTCACAAAGGAGGTAAAGTATCTTTACAATAAAAACTATAGGACATTGCTAAAAGAAATAGAGGGCATACAAACGTGGAAGAACATTTCTTGTTCATGGATTAGAAGGATAAGTATTTTTAAAATGACCACTCTATCAAAAGCAATCTACAACTTCAACACAATCCCTATCAAAATTTCCAGTAACATTTTCAAGTAAATTGAACAACTTGTCCAGAAATTTTTATGGAACTACAAAAGGCCACAAACTGCCAAAGCATTTCTGATAAAAAAAAGGAAAAATATGGAGGTATCACACACACCAACTTCAGTTTATAATTAAAAAAAAAACGGTACTGGAATAAAAATAGACAGTTGGATCAATGGAGGAGAAACAAAAGCTCAGAAGTGAGCCCACATATATATAACCATTGAATCTATGAAAAAAGTGCCAAAACCATTCAATGGGATACAGAAGTTCTATTCAGCAGTTGATGCTGGTAAAATTAGTCACATGTAGAAAAATGAAACTAATTCTCTGAAGAGAGGCTGGGTTAGCATACACTGCTACTCTAGGAAGATGGATCTTCAAATGAGTGTAGCCTAGAATGTTCCTAGCTGTGACCAAAGAATGAGAGCTCAAACATACAGGGATGCAGAGGTTATACAGGCTCCTGTGCTGAATATGGGCCCTAGATCAGATCGATGGGTTCTTCAGTTAATGGTATTTATATACTTTTCCCATGTTTGGGAGCCGCTCTCTGCTCTGGTCCATCTTTCTAGTCCTATGTCCAACTATAACACCATCTCCCCAGACTTTTGACTCACCTTCATGTAAATAGTCAGGCTCAGGTAAAAACTAGTAAAGTCATGGCCCCCTTGGAATATACCTAAAATGGCCTACTAACCTTTTCAAAAATGGAAATTATAAATCCCATCTGCTATATTTTTGCCTTTAGGTTCCAGATTATTAAATTATTTGTTCTTATTTATATCTTTTTAATATTTATTTATTATTGGACAGAGACAGTGAGAAATTGAGAGGGGTAGGGGAGGTATAGAGGAAGAGAGAGAGACACATGATGACCTCCTTCACCAGTTGTGAAACTTCCCTCCTATAGGCGGTGATTAGGGATTGAACCTGGGCCCTTGTGCACTGTAACACGTGTGCTTAACCAGGTGTGCCACCAACTGGCCCCTTCTTTATACCTTAATGCTTTTTCAGCCACCAAGTTGCAGATGACACCAACTTGACTTCCCTGGGCAGATAACCTCAACTATTTGTCCTGAAACCCCACCTCTACAGAACTCTGCCCCAATAGGGAAAGATAGAGACAAGCTGGGAGTATGGATCCATCTCCAATGCCTATCTCCAGCAGAGAAGCAATTACAGATACCAGACCTTCCACCTTCTGTACCCCATAATGACCCTGGGTCCATGCTCCCAGAGGGATAAAGAATAGGAAAAGTTTCAATAGAGGGGATGGGATAGGAACTCTGATGGTGGGAATTATGTGGAATTTTACCCCTCTTATCTATGTTCTTGTCAATCATTATTAAATAATAATAAAAGAAAAGTGAAACAAGACCACCATCTAACACCATACACCAAGGTCAAACCAAAATGCCTTAAAATATATAGATATCAGGCCAGACACTCTAAAACTTATAGAAGACAATGATGAAACTTTGCAGGATCTTCACATCAAAGACGTATTTGGAGACTCAGTCCCCTGGGCATGGGAAATGAAAACAAGAATAAGTAAATAGGATTATATAAAACTAAAAAGCCTCTACATATCAAAACAAACTATAAAAGGATAACCAGGAAACCTAATAAATGGGAGAATACATATAACAAGCACATATAAGACAAGCAACTGATATCAAACACACACACACACACACACACACACACAATTGGTACAGATCTACCAAAGAAGCAAAAATAACCAAATAAAAAAGTGGACCAAAAAATAAGTAGGGGCTGGGTGGTGGCACATCTGGTTGAGTGCACATGTTACTATGCACAAGTATCCAGGTTCAAGCCCCTGGTTCTCACCTGCAGGGAGAAGCTTCACAAGTGGTAAAGTAGGCCTGCAGTAGTCTCTCTGTCTCTCTTCCTCTCTGTCTTCCCACTTCCTCTCAATTTCTGGCTATTTATATCCAATAAGTAAATAAAAATATAATAATAATAATAAATTAAAAAGAAAGGAAAGCATATTAAAAAGTAAAGAAAATGATATTTTTCTTATTTATTTTTGTTGTTGTTTTAATTCTATTTGATAGGACAGAGAAATGAGAGGGAAGGGGGAGACAGAGAGGGAGAGACAGAGTGATACCTGCAGACCTCCTTCACCACTAGTGAAGCTTCCCTCTGCAGGTGGGGGACTGGCCGAGGCTCAAATCCATGTCCTCATGCATTGTAACATGTGTGCTCAACCAGGTGCACCACCACCTGTATCCCCCAGACACTTTTCTAAAGAAGAGACTATCTTTTCCCTTTTGTTGCCATTGTTTTTTAATTTTTTTAACTTAGGGAATTAATGTTTTACATTTGACAGTAAATACAATAGTTTGTACATGTATAACATTTCCCAGTTTTCCATATAACAATACAACCCCTACTAGGTCCTCCGTCATAGAAGAGACTATTAAAAAAAAAAAAAGAAGAGATACACATGGCCCACACCCACATGAACAAATGTTCCATGTCATTTATCATTTGAGAAATGTAAATTTAAACTACACTGAGATTCTATCTCACACCTGAGAGAATGGCTTACATCAACAAACCAGCAAAGGACAGGTGTGGGAAATGTTAAGGAGAAAAGGGAACTCCCCTACATTGCTGGTGGGAATGCAGACTGGTACAGCCCATTTGAAAGACTGTATAGACAGTCCTGAAACAAATGAAAATGGAATTACCCTGAGATCCAGAAATACCACTTTTAGGCCTTTATCCCTTGGACACTCAAACACTAACTTGAAGAGACACAGGCACCCCTACTATAGCTGCATTATTCACAATATCCAAATGGAAGCATCCTAAATGCCCATCAAAAGGTGACTTTCCAAAGAAGTTATGGGAAATATATTCCATGGAATATCACTCTGAGACCAAAAAGATGATATTGTGTCTTTGGCACAAAATGGATGGAACTAGAGGTGACTATGCTTAGCTGAATAAGCAAAGATGTGAAAGACAACTACAAGATGATTCCACTCATATATGGAATCTAGAGATCTGATTTACATGAACTTGACCGAAAAAGGAAGGAAAAAAAAAGGGTCAAAACTTATGAGAACAATGGTGGTTATCTTTGGGAGGTAGAAAGGTGGGGATACGGAACTTTGGTGGTGGGTATGGTGTGGTAATTGTAATCTCACAATCATTGTAATCTCAAAATCTTGTAACATACTACTAATAACAAAAGTTATAGAAAATCTAAGATCATCAGATAAAGGGAGGACTACAAAAGTTGTATAAGGGCAAGAGACTGGCCCACTTAATGGCCTGTTTGGTCAATACCACAATGCCTCATCATCAGGGGCCCTAGTTAGGGAATCCTTGGACTCCCATACACATATGTTAGGCCTAGACCTCTAAAGGGTCCCTCTCTCCATTACCACTGGTCACTTCCATAAAGAATGGCATCTTGTGGGCCCTCCCAGGACCTTGTACTCACCATAAAGCAATGAAGGTAGGGATAACCCTTGTCTCCTGCCCTGCCACTAGAAAAGGACTGGTCCTGAAATGAGTGCAGCTCACAATGTTCCTCAGATGTGACCATGAGCTATAAGCTCAGACCAATAGGGACTTAAGACTTTACACAGAGCCTGATGCTAAATATATAATACCCTGAAGCTGGTGGATGGAGGTAAATAGTTAATTTTAGCCACAATTTTTTTTCAAGAATGGGAGTTACTCCCTGCTCTAATCCAACTTTCTAGCCCTTTTTCTCTACTCTGACACCATTCTCTCAGACAGTATTCTTATCCAACCTCAGGCTAGCTACTAAACTCAAGCATAACTACCATAGTTGTTTGCCCCCAGGAATATGCTTAAAACGGTTCTGCTAGCTTTCTTCTTTTTTAAAAAATTTTTTATTTAAGAAAGGATTAATGAACAAAAACATAAGGTAGGAGGGGTACAACTCCACACAATTCCCACCACCCAATCTCCATAACCCACCCCCTCCCATGATAGCTTTCCCATTCTCTAGCCCTCTGGGAGCATGGACCCAGGGTCGTTGAGGGTTGCAGAAGGTAGAAGGTCTGGCTTCTGTAATTGCTTCCCCGCTGAACATGGGCGTTGACTGGTCGGTCCATACTCCCAGTCTGCCTCTCTCTTTCCCTAGTAAGGTGTGTCTCTTCTACCCTAAAATCCCAAATCTCATCTGCTCTAATCCTACTTTTTGGTTCCTGTTCATTAACCATTTTGTCTCAATTTAGGTCATGTCACCTTCCAGACACCAAGTTACAGATGCTACCACAACTCCATCCTGACTTCTCTGGGAAGATGACCTCAAGAATGTGTCCTGGTCCCTCACATCTCCAGAGCTCTGGCCCACTAGGGAGAGATAGAAACAGGCTGGGGTTATGGATCGAATGACGTGTCAATGTCCATGCTCAGCGGAGAAGCAGCAACAGAAACCAGAACTCCTACCTTCTGCTCCCCAAAAATAACCTTGATCCATAATCCCAGTGGGGGAGAAGTGATAGGATGAAGATAAGAGGACTCTGCACTCCAGCTGCATCAGCACCCAGAGAGAGAGAAGGAAAAGGAGAGGGACATATGGAGGAAGTTATGATGTCATGAGTGGCTTGGAGGGGAAGAGAGGATTGGATCAGAAAAAAGGAGGGAAACTATGCAAAAATGTGGACAGAGATGATGGTTAGCCCCTATCTACAACCTTAGGGGAACTGTGGTGGATTGCAGTGGGAAGAGTGAAGATGCAGAACTCTGTTTGTAGGAATGGTGTGGATTCAAACCCCTGTCGTGTGTAATTATGTATTGTAAAGTAAATACAAGAAAAATAAGCCAATGCTTTAAAAAGAAATATTGTCTGGGGAGATTGTATAGCAGTTGAAAATAGAACTAGGAGGCAGGATTAGGGCGGAGAGTAGGGCCCAGATTTGAAGAAAATATATAAATATAATTAACTGTTTCCCATCCCAGTTGGGTGGGAATGGGGCACAATCTTTTGGTGATGGGAATGGTGTTTGTGTACACACCTATTAAATTGTAGTAATATAAATCACTAATTAATATGAGAAGGGGAAAATCAATTGTATGTCTAACAAAGGGACTTTTCAAAGTTAACCCAATTACCAAATAATGTGATGATAACAGTAACTATCCATTGTCTTCTTGAACCCTAAGACAGCAGGAACCTCACATTTACACTATAGAGCCTAAACTTGCCCCAGTCCTGGGACCCTAGGGTATGGCCCACTTTCCCGTATGCTTCTCCCAATTCTTATCAAATTCTTATCAACCTAATCAATGCAACGAGTGCCACCCCAGCATGCTTCACTTCAGACTGTGTCCAGAGACTTCAGGTGTGGAACGACAACCCTTCAGCTTCATCACTCAGGTGAGACCTTTCCTTTCATAGTATTCTCTAATTCCATTCTTGGTGATTCACTTCCTAACAAAGTCCCAAAACCTAGATATAGACCAGGTTCCAGGACATAGAGCATATGTTCACAGGTATCCATAAACTAGAGCAAATATATACCTGAAAGCAGTAGTACACTAGAGTTTGCAGTGAGTACCCCGCAACACTTCATCTCCACTATTCCAAGCTTTGGGTCCATGATTCTTCAACAATTTGTTTGGCTTTGTATGTTAACTCTCTTTTCAGACACCAGGTTCCAGATGCCATCAGGATGCCGGCCAGGCTTCCCTGGACTGAAGACCCCACCAATGCGTCCTGGAGCTCAGCTTCCCCAGAGATTCACCCTTCTAGAGAAAGAGAGAGGCAGACTGGGAGCATGGACCGACTAGTCAATGTCCATGTTTAGTGGGGAAGCAATTACAGAAGCCAGACCTTCCACCTTCTGCAACCCACAATGACCCTGGGTCCATGCTCCCAGAGGGATAGAGAATGGGAAAGCTATTGGGAAGGGGATGGGGTATGGAGATTGGGTGGCGGCAATTGTGTGGAGTTGTACCCCCCCAACCTATGATTTTGTTAATGTCTTCTTTCTTAAATAGATAAATAATTTTTAAAAAGAAATATATATATATATATAATTAACTGTTTACAACATCAATTTGACCCAGGACCCGTATTTATTCATATGTAGCACAGGAGTCCCTACCATTGTTACTTTATAGTGAAGGCAAGGTCTGGAGAGGCCCACAAAGGGCTTATCATAGTGTTCCTGATGGAAGTGACCAGTGATGGTAGAAAGGAGAATCTATTAGCAGCCTAGGCCTATATTATCTATGATGAAATCCAAGGGTTCCCTGACTAGAACCTCCTGTGATGAGGTGTCCTGGTAGTGGCCAAAAAGGCCATCATTAAGTGATCCAGTCTCTTTCTATTTCTCAGATTTTATAATCCTTTCTTTATCTGATGATCTTAAACTTTCTCTCAGCTGTTAAAGTGTCCAGTGTTATTTGTTGTATCCAAACTGGTATTAGGTTTATGGTATATGACCTCATCAACTTCTTTATTTTTTAAAGGACAACTAGGACTCTGAAAGGGACTATTTTACATATTTTTGTTTTTGCTCTCACTGGGATTTAACTGCTCCAGTTTGACTTTTTTAGGTAGAGAGATAGATATAGAAAAACAAAGAAAAGAAAGCGAAGGATATCATAATATCAAAGCTTCTTTCAGTACGCTGGGGGTCAATTGCAAACTTGGATTGTGCTAGTGACAAAGCATGTGCACTATTCACTTGAGATATCTTGCCAACCTTATATTAACTATGTAGATGAATTTGAAAGGTATTTCATTTTCTTTTTAAATTTTTTTTGCCTGGTGCTGGGTGCCTGCACTATGAATACACCGCTCCTGGAGGCTTTTTCCCCCTTTTGTTGCCATTGTTGTTTATTGTTGTTGTTACTGCTGTCATTGTTGTTGGATAGGACAGAGAGAAATGGAGAGAGGAGAGGAAGATAGAGAGGGTGAAAGAAAGATATACACCTGCAGACCTGCCTCATCACTTGTGAAGCGACCTCCCCCCTGCAGGTGTCCCCCCTGCAGGTGGAGAGCCAGGGGCTCAAACTTAGGCCTGTCCATGTACTTTACACCATGTGCAGTTAACCCGGTGTGCTACCGCCTTGCACCTCTGAAAGGTATTTCTATTGTAACCATAGTAAGATTTTTCAACCTATGAACATAGGGTGTTGGAGGGTAAGTCCTTTAAACTCCTTGAGCATCATCTGTTTTATTTTTCAAATAGGAATAATAGTAGTCAATCAATCAGGTTGAAGATGATGTTAAATTTTTAATGGCTCATTTATAGCAGTATTATAGGAATCAGTGTAGCTTCCATTGCTGTAACTGAGGAACATTGAACACAAAAAGTTCATGTCTGTGGTAAAATCAGCTTAATTTCCTTACAACCACATTTTCTATTTCTACAGTGCTTATGGCATGATTGGTGTCATATTAGTTTCCAGGAAATAGTGATGAAAACTACAGGCTCTAAATATATCAATTAATGTTTTTCTTGAAACCAGTTTAATACATTTACAATCACAGTGCCCAGGTTCTAAAGCCAGACTACCAGATTCCAATTCCAGCTCTGACACTCCATTTTTCTTGTAAAGAAGTTTTCTTATGAAGATTGAATGAATTAATATGAGGTGATCAAAAACATGCCTGACACATAGCACTGAATAGATATACTCCATCACTATAATGTTATGTAGAAGTTCTCTGAAGTCCTCTAGCCTGTGATATTTATGATACAATACTTTGAGCGTTTCGTCTAGCCTTTTGATTTGTATGATTTGAGTAAGAGAAGTATTTCCTGGGCAACAGAGTGAATAGCCTCTATAAAGTAGAGGCACACAACGTAACTGGAGTCTACAATGTTCCTAAGAACATATTTGATTAAAATAAATTATGAGAAGAAAATTTATACCTAATTAGCTATAAGAAATATAGAATACTTGGGTAACTGTTTTGGGAAAACCAGTGCAGTAGCATTGTATTGTTTTTTTCTCCTTAGTAGTTTATTTCTCTCTGCTCCTAGTTTCAGCATATTGGAGACAGCTATTATGTGACCAGGGAGGTGATTCATCAGGTAGAATACAGGACTTGTATGTATTTCAGATTTTATCCTAAACACCACAAATGCCAGAAGAGTGCTCCGATCTCTCTAACTCCCTATATCTTTCATGATATATCTCAAAAAAACCAGGAGATACTGGCTGTCTTTATCCAATAAATAAATAAATATAATAAAACTTCTTTAAAAGAACCGAGAGAAAAGTCAGAGATAAATATACACATCCATACTATTCCTGTCTCCTGCATTCACTGTTGTTTAGTCTACTTCTTCTCAGGGAAGATGTGATTTAGAGACTTATAGTTGAGGGGATGAACAAAACCCTAGATAAGAAATTCTGCCTTCTCAAATTCCTCACTCCCCAGCATGGAAAACCTAAAAAACAATAGTAAAGGAGGGGGGAGCAAATAGCAACAGATCCCTTGTGCCAGCCAAGTGTTGCTTAGCAGAGCAACCTGAGTATTGGATGTGAGCAGAGCCAGCAATGTGGAAGTAGTAGAATGAGTGAGACAAAGATAAGGAAAAGTAGCAGGAGTCTTGTAGCCAAATTTAGACCTCAGACAAAGACTCTGATACTCTGATGAATAGTTGAAACACCCTGATGAAATTTCTTCCTATTTGCTCCTGGAGATAGTTAAAAATGATTTTTTTTTATTTTTTTCCCTTTTGTTGCCCTTGTTTTTTATTGTTGCAATTATTGTTGTTGTTATTGATGCCGTCCTTGTTGCATAGAACAGAAAGAAATGGAGAGGGGAGGGGAGGGGAAGACAGAGAGGGGGAGAGAAAGATAGACACCTGCAGACGAGCTTCACCACTTGTGAAGCGACTACCCTACAGGTTTGGAGCCTGGAGCTCCAACCAGGATCCTTACACCGATCCTTGCGCTTTGCACAATGTGCACTTAACCCGCTGTGCTACCGCCAGACTCCCTTAAAAAATGATTTATGGGGAAAAGTTAGGAGAATATGACTAGAGGATTCTGAACTCCAATTCCATCAGAACCTGAAGAGAAAAGAGGAAGAAAGGAAAGACTCTTGGAAGTAGTAATAGGTATACGTGTGACTTAGAAAGGAAAAGGAGGAAGGACCATAAAAAGTGGGCAAATATATATGTAAATATAGATAGATGGCTATAGAAATAATTGAAAACCCATACCTGTGACCTTGAGCTTTGTGCCATGTGCATTTAACCAGCTGCACTACCACCCGACTTCCACTAATATAGTTTCCTATGGAGGGGACACAGAACTCTGGTAGTGGGAATGGTATGGAATTATACTCCTGTTATCTTATAATTTTGTTAATAAATATTAACTCACTAACAAATAAAAATATGGAACCAATAGCTGATAAGTACTGGTAAGAGCTTAATATATACCCTAAAAAATAGATTGCATTTTTAAAAACCTGACATTGCAGTCTTAACCTAATTGTATTTTCCTTCTCAGATTCTGTTCTTTAGCTGGCATAGTGTCATTTCTCACTACCAGACAGTTCTTGATACTTGATCTTTAAAAGTTAAAATTCCATACAGCAAACATAGAGCCAACATCATACCTAATGAGAAGTTGAAAGCATTCCCCCTCAGATAAGGGACTAAAAAGGGCTGCACACCATTACCATTACACTTCAACATAGTATTGGAAGTTCTTACCATATAAATTAGGCAAAAAAAAGGAATGAAAGGAATATAGATTGGAAAGGAAGAAGTCAAGCTTACACTATTTGCAGATGATATGACAGTATACATAGAAAAACCTAAAGAATCCAGCAGAAAGTCTAAGGAGATTGTTATGCAATATAGTAAGGTGTCAGGCTACAAAATTAACATACAAATTCAAAGGCATTCCTTTATGTAAACGTTAAATCAGAAGAAGAAGATATCCAGAAAGCACTCCCACTCAGTATAGAAGCAAAATCAATTAAATATCTAGGAATAAAACTAACCAAAGCAGTGAAAGACTTATATACTGAAAATTATCAATCAATATTCAAATAAATAGAAAATGATCCAAATCAATGGAAAGATATCCATGTTCATACATTAGAAGGATTAATGTCATCAAAATGAATATTCTACCTAGAGACATATACAAAATTGAAATCCAAGATATAAACCCCCACACCTATGGACATCTAATTTTTGATAAGGGGGCCCAAACGATTAAATGGAGGAGAGTCTCTTTAATAAATGATACTAAGGAAACTGGGTTGAAATGTGCAGAAGAGTGAAACTGAACCACTTTATCTCACCAGAAATAAAAATCAACTCCAAATGGATCAAGGACCTGGATGTTAGACCAGAAACTGTCCAATATTTAGAGGCAAATATTGGTGAAACTTTTTATCATGTAAATCTCAAGCACATCTTTGATGATACGGACCCAATTGCAAGGAAGACTAAATCAATGACGGGAGTCCAGCGGTAGCGCAGTGGGTTAAGCGCATGTGGCGCAAAGCGGAAGGATCCTGGTTCGAGCCCCCTGCTCCCCATCTGCAGGGGAGTCACTTTACAAGCGGTGAAGCAGGTCTATAGGTGTCTATCTTTCTCTCGCCCTCTGTCTTCCCCTCCTCTCTCCATTTCTCTCTGTCCTATCCAACAATGACATCAATAACAGCAACAATAATAACTACAACAATAAAACAACAAGGGCAATAAAAGGGAAAATAAATAAATATTTTAGAAAAGAAATTTCAAAAGCAATGGCATCAGCAAAAGCAAAGATTGTTCAAATCATAGAGCAAGAAAGAGACAAATAAATAAATAAATCACCAAGCTCCTCCCACAACAAAGAGCACAACCAAACACTAGTCAATACAAAAACAACAACAAAAGCAAATTTTGGTCAATCCAGAGGGAAAAGTAAACAAACCAAAACAGAAAAAAAATGAACAAACAGCCTATAGATTAAACTACATCAAATCAGTTACACAAAATTTTCACTCCCCCCCCAAAAATAAACAACAAGAAACAATTACAAAAAGCAAATATCAAACATATACTCAAGATATAGATGGAGGAAAGAAAAATAGATAAAGTAAAATAACTAATCAAAACCAAACCAGAATATCCTCTACAGGAGAAATCACAAGCAACCCTGAATGTATACAGCAACAACAGAGGCAAAGATTGATTCCATCAGCAAGAATTTAAAAAAAAAAAATTAACAAACAAGCAGCTTGTTAGTCAACCAATTCAAGAAAAGAAGAAAAAAAAAGTGGCTTGGCAATTTATTTAATCCAAAATCAGTAAGTTTAGATGACTTCCAGCTGAACTCAAAGTTTCAGCCCTTGGGAGTATGAATCGACCTGCCAACACCCATGTGCAACAGAGAAGAAATTATAGAAGCCAGACCTTCCACCTTCTGCACACCATAATGATCCTGGGTCCATACTCCCAGAAGTATAAAGAATAGGAAAGATTCCAATGGAGGGGATGGGATACAGAGTTCTGGTGGTGGGAATTATGTGGAATTGTACCTCTCTTATCCTATGGTTCAGCCTTGAAATCTTGCTTGGTGAGTTTAACTCCCCGGGGTGGGGGTGGGGGGCGTCTTTGTCTGTAGCAGCTTTTCTTAAACCAGTAAACCACTTCTGGCCTGGGGGGAGAGGGGAGGAGTTGGGAAGGGCTCAGAGGGAAAGAAAAAAAAGCTCACAGTCCATTTTCCTTTGTTCTTTTAGCAGCTTCTTGCCAAATCATAGATGTTATAGTATTTCACCATGATTCCCCTTTGTCCCTACCTCTATATTTTCTCTCCTGGAAAGTAAATGTTTATTGAAAGTATAAAGGGTTCTTTCCAGTTCTCCAACTCTAAACAGAAGTAATATTTCCTGAGTCTAGCTGAGAACAGAGTATGTAAAGTTTGAACAAAATTATAGCTACACTATCATATTGATTGATTTGTGTACCCCAAAGTATTAAAGAACAAATTTCATCTTCCCAGTATATTGGTGAGGGAAATTTAGTGAGGTTTTGAGCAGTTCTGAATTTATAATAAATATACTGTTCTAAATATGTTACAGATTAAACTCTAATCAACCAACCTTCTCTTGGTGCCTTCACCTCATTCACAAATTTAAAAAAATTTATGGGGTCCAGTTTACTCAAGATTGTTGTAATTACTCTTTCACTGATTGCAAACCAGGAACCACCCACTTCTCTTAAATACAGGCAGCTGGACCATCTGTTCCCCATGAATCATATAAACAGTGAAAACTTAAGAGAGGGATTTAAACACTTTTCAGCATGGTCCTGCCTAATTTGAAAAATGCAATCAACTGTCCAGAGACCAAATAGATATAATGTTTAAGATCTGATCTGACAATTTGATCCTTTTTTGTAAAACAGAAAATTCTGGTTTAAAAAATGAGGTCAAACCCTCTGATTTAGTTTGTCCTGTTAATTTATTTTGTCCTGTTAATTTAACTAAGTTTTTTTCTTTTATATTTAAAATATATGTCTAATGACTTATTTTATGAGAGTGAGAAAGAGAAACAGAGAGAAATATAGAGTGTTAGAGTAGTGGTAAGTTATGTGCACTGTCAAGCCCACGGCCTCACATACATATGGCATGTGCTCTACCACTGAGCTAACTCCTGGGCGTGAATTATGTTTTCTGTATTATATCGGGAATAAATTAACATGAAATGAAAATATAAGCCAGACAAAATAAAAGTAGAATGCTCCTTCACGGGAGCTCCCAGAAAAACCCTTTCAGACTTTTGACATCTCTGTGTTTTGTTCTCAATCTAGTTATCATTTATCAACTTTAATCTGTATGAATGGAGACTACCCATAAATACAAGTAAAAAAAATCAACTCTCTTGTTGTCTCTTTGGATGCAGCCAAAATCATAATTCAAGCATCCCTTTCTCTTTAAAGTTTTATTATATTACTTGATATTAGTTTCTTTTAATTCTTTATTTTCATGAGAAAGAGTCCAAAACACTGCTAAGCTCTAGCATACTGTGGTGCTAGGGATCAAATGTGGGAAATTAAAGTCTCAGGCACTTAAATTTGGTGTCCAACATGCATGTTATCTTCCTGTTCCTGTATTAGTTTTTATTTAAATTGATTTAAAACTTCAAATAGTAAGCTTAACGTTTGACTTTTATATTTTATTTTTTAATTTACTTAAATTATAAAATAGAAAATATCACAAAACCATAAGATAAGAAGGGTATACTTCCACACATTTCCCACCACCAGAGGTCCATATCCCATCCCCTCCATTAGAAGCTTTCCTATTCTTTATCTCTCTGGGAGTATGGACCCAGGATCATTATGGGGTGCAGAAGGTGGAAGGTCTGGCTTCTGTAATTGCTTCTCCACTGAACATGGGCATTGGCAGGTCAATCCATACTCCCAGCCTGTTTCCATCTTTCCCTAGTGGGGCAGGGCTTATGAGAGATGGAGTTCCAGGGTACGCTGGTGAGGTCATCTGCCTGGGGGAGTCAGGTTGGTGTCATTGGTAGCATCTGAAACTTGATAGCTGGAAAAGCATTAAGATATAAAAGAAGAACAAAACGTTTAATAATTTGGAACCTAAAGGCAAGAATATAGCAGATGAGATTTGGGGTTTACATTTTGGAAAAAGGTAGGTATATTTTAGGTATATTCCAAGGGGGCCATGACTTTACTAGTTTTTGCCTGAGCCTGACACCTAACATGCAGGTGAGCCAAAGGTAGTGTCTGTGGAGATGATGCTATAGTTAGACATAGGACTAGAAAGCTGGATCAGGGAAGAGTGTAGCTCCCAAATATGGGAAAAGTATATACTTACCATTAACTGTAAAACCCATCGATTTGATCTGGGGCCTCTATTCAGTGCAGGAGCCTGTGTAACCTCTGCATCCCTATAGGTCTGAGTTTGAATTCAGTGGTCACAATTAGGAACTTTCTAGGCTACACCCATTGACAGACCCATCATCCTCGAGGTATAGATAATTTTGGCCCAACCTCCTTTCCAAGAATGGGGCAATCCCTACCATTATTGATCCACATTGAAGGCAAGGTACTGTAAGGGCTCACAAAGGGGCCCATTGTGTTGTTCCTGATTGAGATGACCAGTGGCAGTGGAGAGAGGGATCTGTTAGAGGTCTAGGCCCAGCATGTCTGTGTGGGAATCCCACAATTCCCCGACTAGGGCCCTAGGAGATGAGGTGGCCTGGTATTAAGCTAAAGAGCCAATATATATATATATATATATATTTTTTTTTTTTAAAAAAGCTTCTTTTGGGGAGTCAGGCTGTAGTGCAGCGGGTTAAGTGTAGGTGGCACAAAGTGCAAGGACCAGCAGAAGGATCCCGGTTCGAGCCCCTGGCTCCCCACCTGCAGGGGAATCACTTCACAGGCGATGAAGCATGTCTGCAGGTGTCTATCTTTCTCTCCCCCTCTCTGTCTTCCCCTCCTCTATCAGTTTCTCTCTGTCTTATCCAACAATGACGACAACAACAATAACTACAACAATAAAACAACAAGGGCAACAAAAGGGAATAAATAAAATAAAACTAAATTAAATTTAAAAGCTTTTTTAAATTTTTTAATATTTATTTATTCCCTTTTGTTGCCCTTGTTGTTTTATTGTTGTAGTTATTATTGATGTCACTGTTGTTGGATAGGACAGAGAGAAATGAAGAGAGAAGGAGAAGACAGAGAGTGGGAGAGAAAAATAGACACCTGCAGACCTGTTTCACCACTTCTGAAGCGACTCCCCTACAGGTGGGGAGCTGGGAGCTCGAACCAGGATCCTTAAGCCAGTCCCTGCACTTTGTGCCACATGCCAAAGAGCCATTATTAATGTATGTAAGTCTCTTGACCTTATGCAGCTTTTGTAGGCCTTACTTTGTCTGACTAGGTTAGCCTTGCAGAGGTTGAGGGAAGTAAAATAGAAAGTTGGTGTACAGAGTATCTAGATCTAAGTCAAAACTATTTGATTAAATACTTTGCATTGTCTTTTTATTAGGTCTTTCTACTTGCTTGCTGCACTTATTGGGTCACTACAAACTACTGTGCACTTTTGCTTTAAGGTATATATTTCCCTCTAACTTATGGATACATGTGTACATGTGTTCTGTCTCTTGGGCCCTGGTTCATATTTAGATGTTGGGGCTTTATTAGGAAGTACACTATCCAAAATAGAATTAAGGAGTCCTCTGAGCTAGGAACAGTCTCACCAGAGGACTGGAGCTGAAATGTTGACATCACAGGCCTTTCGAACTTTTGACTTTTAAATAATCAACTTTTTATCACATGTGTATGTGTGTGTCCAGAATTTCATGAGCATGTCTGACTTCATTATAATGGACTGAGACTTTCATGCAGATAGAGAGGCAGAGAGGAAGGGAGAGAGAAATCACAGAACTGGAGCTTCCCCCAATGTCAAGTTGTGTTTAGTTCCAAACCCAGGCTACATGAAAGACAAGGAACATGCCCCACCTAGTCGGCATCTCTCTGGATCTTATTTTATTATGATTATTATTTTACTTTTAGCTTATATATTTTGCCTTGCTGAGGAAATATTTATCTTCCACAGGATCACTTAAACTTTATGTTATTCTAAAAGTTTTGTCATTTACATTTAAGCCCCTAAACCATCTGGAGCTGATTACTGTTCCTAGCATAAAAAAGAGATTCAATTTCATTTTTCCATATAGATTGCCATTTGTTTTAGCACTATTTATTACATAGCTCAGATGTGTCCTACTCTTTATCAACATAGTGCTATGTATACTATATATCAAATGTGACATGAAACTTTCAATATAAGTCCCCGTTGAGGTCTAGGATCTCTATTCTATCATGTTGATCAATTTGTTTAAATTAAATTGCATGCTTAGAGTCACCATGCTCTCTAATCCTTGGTTCCCTCAACTTTAAGCTGTCTGCTATTTCTTTGAGAAGTGCTTCATTTTTCCTAAACCTTTCCCTCCAAGAGTTTTAAATTCACAGAGTGGTGATTATGTCTTCTAGTGTTGATGTTCTCTCCTACACCTCGTTAAGTCTACTTCTGAGGCTTCTTACCTCAAATTGAACTACATTCAAAGTGTCCTTTGGCCCTGAAGATCTATTTGTAGTTTTTTTTCCTATACTTTGTGATCAGAGTTCTTGAATCTTAACTTTAGTTTCTTGAATTGATTTCAAACTGAGTTATCTGAACTCTATCACTTTTTCTAGATCACTGTCTATCTGGTATTTGGGGTTTGTCATTGCTGTCTGTATATTTCTCCATTTTCTCGTTTAGTGTGGGTTTCATTGTCGTAGCAGGAGATGCTGTGACTAAGATGTTTGATTTCCTAATTTATAGATCTTGTTTTGTCCTGAGTCACCATGCAGGTTCTGTGACATTTATGTCAATGTATAATCTCCCTGATGCTGTCCCAGCCTCTGTTGGGCAACAGCAATAGAGACTTGAGAAGTTGCCATTGTGAAACAATGAGTTTTTAGGTGGCTTTTTTCTTTTTAACAGTCTTTTTGTTGCTAAAGCTCAAACCTGGAAGTGGTGTGTCTCAACCAACAATCTAATTTGGTGGCTGCTATCTCTGAGCACTGGTTTATAGTCCTGGGAATCATTCTCTCACCCACTCTGTTGTTTTCGACGGGTTATGTTGTTTTCTCCGGGCTGGCTTCACGGGCAGGTAACAGATGACCAGGAACTCATGGTTGAGCTGTAGGCAGTATCTCTTTATTCATGCAGGACGTAGCACAGTCTAAGACGAGCTAAGCTAAACTCAAGGTAAAGTACTGTAAAACTCACAATGCTGTCTTTATATATACTTCCCAAGTAGGGTGGAAACAGGATGTGACATAGAGAGGGTGGAGAGAAAAGTGACTGGTGAAAATCAGAGTGTGACAAAGAGGGTGCAGATTAGGCGAGAATCCTATCACTGAGCCACAAATGCCCTGGAGGGAGGGTGGAACTTGTTAACAGTGGTTATGTAAATAGAATGCAGTGGTTATGTAAATAGAATAGTGTTAAGCAGGGGGGATTTAAACCAAATGAAACAGAAGGAGTCTCATGCATACCAACACCACTCAACTTCTTTCTGTCCACAAACCCCATGTGTCTGTACTCACCTGGAGCTTAGGTGATTTTCTTTTTTTCTTACCTTTTTTTAAACCATTGCTTCTTTAATTCAGACCAGGAAGTGGTGAGCCTCAGCTGCCAAACTCCCAGTCTAGCACCAGCTATTCCTTGAGTATGGCATTTTAGTCCTGGGACTAATATGTCAATGAGCCACATGTGTCTACTTCACTTGTGGCTTCGTGTTGTTGTATTTTTCTGAGTTCTCAGGTGATGTTTATTGCTTTTCCTAGTTAATCAGGGAGAGCAAAATGCATCTGCTGCTACTCCATCTGTATATGGTTTCATTAAAAATGGAAATTGAGAACTTCATCTGCTAGGGTTGTTTTTTGTATATTGTTCATAACTCCTCCCAAATATGAAGTAATCTCTGAAGTTTGACATATTATTTCAGATGGCCAACTTCATGGTTGGTTAGATCACCTATAATTTAACAGTTATACATCACAATGACTTAACAAATTGCAAATTTTTGGTTTATATCCTAATACTATTATGTGCAAAGATATGACACAGGTAGAAACACTCTAGGCTGCGCTCATTTCAGGACCAGTCCTCCTTGAGTGCCAGAGTAGGTTGACCTAGCCTCCTTTTAGAGAGTGGAGCAGTTTCTACCAGTTATTCTACACTGAGGACAAGATCTTATAGAGGCCCAAAGGAGGGCTTATGATAATGTTTCTGATGGAGATGACCAGTGATGGTGGAGATAGGAGTCTATTAGAGGTCTAGAACCACCATATATATGTGGGAATCCTAGGATTCTCTTATCAGAGCCACGATTGATAGGGTGGCCTGGCAGTGACCAAAAGAGCCATCAGTAAAGTATGCCTGGGGAGGAAAAAAAAAGTAAAGTATGCCAGTCTCTTGCATACTTTTGTAGTTCTTACTTTTAAATTTTTTTTTAAATATTTACTTATTTTCCCTTTTGTTGCCCTTGTTTTTTTTATTGTTGTTGCTATTGATGTCATCATTGTTAGATAGGACAGAGAGAAATGGAAAGAGGAAGGGAAGAGAAAGATAGACACCTGCAGACCTGCTTCACCACCTGTGAAGTGACTCCCCCGCAGGTGGAGAACAGGGAGCTTGAACCGAGATCCTTACACTGGTTCTTGCACTTTGCACCACATGCACTTAACCCGATGTGCTACCGCCCGACTCCCTGTAATTGCTTTTTCTGACGAGTTTAGACTTAGAGAGATTGAAGGAAGTGAAATGTGGGGTAGGAGAGGAAGCCACCTAGGTCTAAGTAGAAAATATTTGATTAAGTACTTTATGGTGTATTTTTTAGGTCTTTCTATTTGCTTGTTGCATTTATTGAGTCTAAGTCAACTCACTGCAGACTACTGCACACTTTTGCTTTAAGGTATATATTTTACCCCTAACTTATGGATACCTGTGGATATGTACCCTACCCCTTGGGCTCTGGGCTATATCTAGGTTAGTTAACTTTGTTAGGAAGTGTGCCACTCAAAATGGAACTGAAAAGTCCTATGAGATAGAGAAGGTCTCAATAGAGTATTGGAGCTGGAGGGCTGACAACCCAGGCATGGCATATCTGGACACAGTCCAAAGTGAAACATGTCGATGTGGCACTGGTTGCACTAATTTGGTTGAGATCAGCAGATGCAGTGCAAATAGTGGGGATCAAGAGAAACATGAAGAAAAATAAGCAAAGTCCCGAGGTCCCTGGACTGGGAGAAAGATGAATTTTAAAGAGAATGAGGGAGATACCTTGCTGTCTTAAATTTTAAGACAGGGGCCAGGCGGTAGTGCAGCAGGTTAAGCTCACGTGGCGCAAAGCACAATGACCAGTGTGAGGACTCCAGTTTGAGCCCCCAGCTCCCCACCTGCAGGGGAGTAGCTTCACAAGCAGTGAAGCAGGTATGCAGGTGTCTATCTTTTTCTCCCTCTCTCTGTCTTCTCCTCCTCTCTCCATTTCTCTCTGTCCTGTCCAACAATGACTAAAACAATAATATTAACAACAACAATAATAGACAACAAGGGCAACAAAAGGAAAAAGGTGGCCTCCAGGAGCAGAGGATTCATGGTGCAGACACCGAGCCCCAGCAATAACCCTAGAGGCAAAAAAAATTTTATGAAGGTAAGAGATAATAATTATTATAACCAAGCTATGAGAATTTGGTTTACTTTAAAAACCCCATGGTCCATGCTCCCAGAGGGCTAGAGAAAGGGAAAGCTATCATGGGAGGTGGTGGGTTATGGGGATTGGGTGGTGGGAATTGTGTGGAGTTGTACCCCTCTTACCTTATGTTTTTGTTCATTAATCCTTTCTTAAATAAAAAATTAAAAAAATAAAATAAAATAAAAACCCATGGTTAGGATTTACTGTACCATAGAAGGTCTCATCATGAAATTTGAGCTAAGACTGACAGGGATGCAGAGGTTACACAGGCTCCTGTGCTTAATATGAATAGATATTAGCCCTAGGTCAGATTGATAGGATTTACAGTTAACAGTATTTATATCCTTTCTTCATAATTAGGAGCTTCTCTCTGCTCTAATCTAGGTCTTTAGTCCTACTCCCAACTCTGACACCATCTTCTGAGAAAATACATTTATACCACCTGCATATTAGCTATCAGGTACAGGCAAAAACTACTAAAGTCATGGGCCATTGAACTATAGCTAAAATAGACTTCCTAGCTTTTTCCCATATGAAGACACTTAGTTCCATTTACTCTATTCTTTTTTTTAATTTTATTTATTTTATTTTATTTTTTATTTAAGAAAGGATTAATTAACAAAACCATAGGGTAGGAGGGGTACAATTCTATACAATTCCCACCACCCAATCTCTATTTCCCACCCCCTCCCCTGATAGCTTTCCCATTCTCTATCCCTCTGGGAGCATGGACCCAGGGTCATTGTGGGTTGCAGAAGGTAGAAGGTCTGGCTTCTGTAATTGCTTCCCCGCTGAACATGGGCGTTGACTGGTCAGTCCATACTCCCAGTCTGCCTCTCTCTTTCTCTAGTAGGGTGGGTCTCTGGGGAAGCTGAGCTCCAGGACACATTGGTGGGGTCTTCAGTCCAGGGAAGCCTGGCCAGCATCCTGATGACATCTGGAACCTGGTGACTGAAAAGAGAGTTAACATATGAAGCCAAACAAATTGTTGAGCAATCATGGACCCAAAGCTTGGAATAGTGGAGATGAAATGTTAGGGGGGTACTCACTGCAAACTCTAGTGCACTTCTGCTTTCAGGCATATATTTTGCAGTAGTTTACGGATACATGTGAACATATGCTCTCTCTCACAGAAACTGGTGTATATCTAGGTTTTGGGACTTTGTTAGAAAGTGAACCACCATTTACTCTATTCTTACCTGTAGATTCATGATTATTAAAACTTTTTTTTCTGCTTTATATCTTATGCTTTTCAGCCACCAAGTTGTAGATGCTACCATGACACCATCCTGACATCCCTGGGCAGGGAATGTATCCTGGAACTTCACCTCCCCAGAGCCCTATCCCACTAGAGAAAGACAGAAACAAGCTGAGGGTATGGATTGACCTACCAACAACCTAAATGTTCAGTGGAGAAGCAATTACAGAAGCCAGACCTCCTTCCTTCTGCACCCCATAAAGATTTTTGGTCCATACTTCTAGAAGGATAAAGACTAGGGACCCTCCCAATGGAAGGGACAGAATACATGTTCAGCGGGGAAGCAGTTACAGAAGCCAGACCTTCCACCTTCTGCATCCTACAATGACCTTGGGTCCATACTCCCAGAGGGTTAAAGATAGGAAAGCTATCAAGGGAGGGGATGGGATAGGGAGTTCTGCTGGTGGAAATTATCCTATGGTTTTGCCAGTGTTTCCTTTTTATAAATAAATAATAATTAAAAAAGAAAGAAAGAAACTAAACTGTGCTGCTATGGTATCTTTGTTTGTATATCTATCTGAATAAAAAGTGGCTTGGGGGAGTCGGGCAGTAGCGCAGTGGGTTAAGCACACCTGGTGCAAAGCGCAAGGACCGTAAGGATCCTGGTTGGAGCCCCTGGCTTCCAACCTGCAGAGGAGTTCCTTCAAAGGTGGTGAAGCAGGTCTTCAGGTGTCTATCTTTCTCTCCCCCTCTCTGTCTTCCCCTCCTCTCTCCATTTTTCTCTGTCCTATCTAACAGCAATGACATCAGTAACAACAACAATAACTACAACAACAATAAAAAGACAACAAGGGCAACAAAAGGGAAAATAATAAATATTTTTTTTAAAAAAGTGGTTTGGATTATTGAAGAGATATCTCATCTGATAAGGTATCTGCCATGCACACAACCCAGGTTTAAGCCCTAATACAACATGAGTCGAAATGGTAATAGTATCTCCCTTTCCCTATATCTCTATGTCTCTTTCTCTTACCCCGTCTTTGCTGGCTCTATATCTGATTTTAAAAAAGAGACCTAAAACAGTGAAATTGTATATGTGTTCCTCCCTTCACATATAAAGACACTGCGCCTTACAAGATGGTCAACAATAAACAGTGTGGGACAGATCAATATAAGCTTGACATACATCAAAATTCTTCTATAATAATAATCAGTGAATATTAACTATGTGTGTAACAATTTTCAAAGCACTTTGTATGAATCATTTCATGTATACTTCCAATAGCCTTCTGAGGTCATTCCATTTTTCAGTTGAAAATACTGGGGAATACTTTTGAGACAAAAATGGATAGTTATGTAAAATAAGTAAGAAGGTGAATAATGACTACCAGATAGTTTCTCTCATATATGGAATATAAATTATTAAAGCAAATGATCTTGCAAGAAAAAAAAATCTGACTGAAACTCTGAAAGCAATGGTGGGTATAGGAGGGAAAGAAGAGGGGAAAAGGAGCATGGGTAGAGGGGTCTTTTTGCTTCTGTGGTATTGAAATTTTGCTCGTGAGTTTGGTGAACCTAATAGACACATATAGGTTGGAAACTACACCTGATATTTTATAATAATGTAAACCAATGTTAAATTGATTTTCAAAAATAAAGCCAACACCCAGATTTTAGTACTATTTATTATTTTTTTTTATTTAAGAAAGGATTAATTAACAAAACCATAGGGTAGGAGGGGTACCACACAATTCCACACAATTCCCAACACCCAATCTCCATATCCCACCCCCTCCCCTGATAGCTTTCCCATTCTCCATCCCTGATCACAACCTAACCAACGCAACGATTGCCACCTCAACATGCTTCACTTCAGACTGTGTCCAGAGACTTCACATGTGGAATGACAACCCTTCAGCTTCATTACTTGGGTGAAACCTTTCCTTTCATAGTATACTCTAATTTCATCTCAGGTGGTTTACTTTCTAACAAAGTCCCAAAACCTAGATATACACCAGTTTCTGTGAGAGAGAGCATATGTTCACACGTAACCGTAAACTACTGCAAAATATATACCTGAAAGCAGAAGTACACTGGAGTTTGCAGTGAGTACCTCCCTAACATTTCATCTCCGATATGGATTGGAGAGGCATGTAGGAAAGTGGGCCCTATCCAAGGGTTCCAGGACTGGGGGAAGTAGGGGCTCTATAGTGGACATGTGAGATTCCTGCTGTCTTAGGGTTCAAAAAGACAATCGATAGTTAATGTTATCATCACATTATTTGGTATTTGGGTTAACTTTGAAAAGTCCTTTTGTTAGGGTTTGCTGTACAGTACCCAGTATCTTGTATATAGCTGTGCTATTGGATGCTTCTGATCTACTTGGTCTAGGCTTTTGATAGAGTCTGCATATCAATAATGAAGCTGAAGGGTTGTCATTCCACATGTGAAGTCTCTGGACACAGTCTGAAGTGAAGCATGTTGAGGTGGCAATTGTTGCGTTGGTTAGGTTGCGATTGGCAGATGCAATATTATTTGCAAGCAGCATATGGTTGGGTTATGTTTTCTGATCCATCCCCCAACTCTGTGCCTTTTGATGGGTGAGTTTAAGCCATTGACATTTATTGATATTATGGATTTAATGTATTGTAGTGCCATTGTTTAAACAATTTTTTGTTTGCTCTGATATATTGCAAGTATTATAGTGATGTTCTTGTTTATAAGAGGTCTTTTAGAACCTCTTTCAGGGCCGGCTTGGTGATGGTTGCCTCCTTTAACTGTTGCTTGTCTAAGAAGGTTTTGACCCCTCCATCTAGTTTGAATGAAAGTATAGCAGGATATATTATCCTTGGTTGAAACCCTTTTTCATTCAGGGCTCCATAGATATCTTGCCATTCCCTTCTGGCTTTTAGAGTTTGAGTGGAGAAGTCTGCAGATAATCTTATGGGTTTTCCCTTGTATGTGACTTTTTGTTTCTCTCTTGAAGCCTTTAGGATCCTTTCGTTATCCTTACTTCTTCTCATTGTGACTATGATGTGTCTTGGTGTCTTAAGGTCTGGGTTGATTCTGTTTGGAACTCTCTGGGTCTCTTGAATCTTGATGTCCTTTCTGTTATTCAGGTCTGGGAAGTTTTCTTCTATAATTTCCTCTAGAATGTTTCCTTCCCCTTCCTCTTTTTCTTCCTCTGGCAGGCCAATTATACGAATGTTACTTCTTTTGAGATCATCCCATATGTCTCTGTTGTTGTTTTCAGTGTCTCTCAATCTCTTTTTAAGCTCTTTCACCTCTTTCTTTGTTTTCTCTAACTCATCCTCTGTCTGACTAATTCTGTTTTCTGATTCTATTAGTCTGCTTTCCCTTGCCTCAGCTTCTTTCTTCATTACAGCTATTTCAGCTTTCAGTTCTCTAATTGCCTCAAGATAATCAGTATTTTCCTTGGGGATCTCAACTGTTGTTTCCCTAATACTGCCATTCCTTTCCTCCAATGTTGTTTTCATTTCTGTGATTAATAAGTTTATTATTGCTTGCATACTTTTCTTGTGTATGGTTACTTCTGGCTGATTTGTAGTTTCTTCTGGGCTCTTGTCTTCATTCATTGGAGTAGCAGTTTTATTTGTTTTTGATCTACCCTTTTTTTGATTTATATGTTTCTTTTTTATGTTCTGTTGTTTCTCAGTTGTTGTGTCTTGAGTACAAGCAACACTGTACTAAATACCTTTATGACAATTGCACTCACCCACCTCAGGAATTACAGTAGCAACTGAAGCAAGTATTGAAGCAGTTTAATCACTACCAGTTAGCCAATTTCTCCAGTCCATGAAAAAATAGTAACCAAATCCCAGTGAAGAAGAAAGAGAAAAGAAGGGATAGCAAGAATAGACAGTTATGAAAATCTACTATCCACTGTATATTCTAGTGGTAACAAGAGGGAAAAGGGAAGTAGAGCAGAGATACACACATAGAGAGTCCACTCTGAGTCAGAATTCTTCCCCAAAATAATTCCCAAACGTGTATCAGTGAATTCAAAAAAGCACACTGTTTGGTGGTGTGGGGATGGGGCCTGTGGCTTTGGAAGCTGTAGGATTAAGGAAGAAAGGATGACAAGAATGAGAAAAAGAAAAAAAAAAGAAAGAGAAAGAGAAAGAAAAAGGAAAAAGATAAGAAAAAGAACAGTTATAAAAGAGCGGTGAAAGGAAGAGTTATTTATTTATTTATTTTTAATTATTTAATTAGCTATGTGGGGTGAGGTGGGGGGTTGGCTACTTAGAAAGAAAAAAGGCCAGAGGTTTCAGAAGGGTATAGACTTAGAATGAAGGATACTCCCTGGTGGGACAGGAATCTTGGTAAAGAAAGAAGCTCAGCAGGGGAGCCTGCTAGGAGCTGGTCCCCAGGGACTGGTTATGAGGGGTGGAGGGGGGAGGAGGTGTGCTTAATAATTTAAAAGAAAAAAAATTTCCCCTTTTTTTCTACTCTATTTTTTAACCCAAATTAAGTTATAGTCACTTCCTTGGTGTTACCGCTAGGACCCCTTATTGACTGGCCTACTAATGGCAGAAAATCCTACCGTTTCCAGAAGATGTGGTCAGAGCTCAAGCCACTAGCAGCTTCTCCGTAATGATAGTTCTTATCCATAAATAGGAATACTGGATATTTTAACTTTTTTAAAGCACTCTATGTCTTAGAACTTTATCTACAATTAATTGCACTATATTTTCAATAAGGAACACTCACAAAAGCATAATCAGCTCTTACCTATTATTGGAGGGAGCATGTGAAAAGGGTAAGTCAGTAACTCACAGTAATTTGTGAGAGTGTTAATTGATGACCATTTTCTGGAAGGCAATTAACTATATCGATAAAAATATTAAGCTTTAATACCTCCACCACAATATTTTAAGTTTCTGCACAGAAAAAAATCTATTTATGAGGACAAGCATAACAGTGTTGTTACACCGAAAAACTCTGAGCAACCTAGTAATTGTCAATAAGATATTTGTTATAAAACTAACCTATATATTATAAACTCTTTGTGTAACCTGTATGATACATATTTCCACATGTATATAAATACTCTAGAGACATAGGAACTAAACTATTAACAGTGGTAATTTTGTACATTGAAACACCACATGAAATCCAATAAACTCTTTCTTTCTTTCTTTAAAAAAAGGAGACATTAACAAAAACATAGGTTAGGAGGGTACAACTCCACACAAATCCCACCACCAGATCTCTATATCCCATCCCATCCCCTGATAGCTTTCCCATTATGTATCCCTCTGGGATTATGGACCCAATGTCATTGTGGGTTGCAGAAGGTGGAAGGTCTGGCTTCTGTAATTGCTTCCCTGCTGAACATGTCATTGACTGGTCGATCCATACTCCCAGAACTCTTTCATGTTAAAGTGTTAGAATCTAACCGGAGTCATAAATTGAGCATGATGTGCAAATGAAGAGGAAAATTGGTAAAATTTTTCATTCTATATATTTACTTACTATATAAAATTTTATTTTTCTTTCTTTCTTTTTTGGAAGTCAGAGTTTTTGCTGGGGCTCTGGGCTTGCACAATAATTCCACCATTTCCACTGTCCAATTTTTATTTTCCTTTCTTTAATTTTCTTAAGACAGAGGTGGAGAGAGAGAGAGAGAGAGAGCATATACATAAGGAATAACAATACAATTATTATGCAGACATCCATGATCTGGCCCAAGAATTGAAATATCAATATTTAAAGTAGCTAGGCTGCTCCTTCCTTTTATTCAGAACTAACAAAAGGTTTTGATTTTGCTATTGTTATCTTCATATTCTTCAAGTTACTATGGTTTTATGTGTATTTTGAATTTTATATACTTATATTTGCAGTGTGCATATTTTCCTGAAGTTCTTACTTATTACTTTATTCATGAGATTATGGGTGTGGCTTGCTTTTATTGCCCAGGTGTTTATTTTATAGGTATATCAGTATTTATCTATTGTTTACTTTGAGTTTAACTTTTTTGTTTACAAAATACTACATGTTTATAGTTAAAAAAGAAAGCCTTATGTGGAGGGCAGAGGGTGGATCACCCTATGGAATGCACATTACCTTGCAGGAGAAACCAGGTTCAAACTCCCGGTCCCCACCTGCAGGGGGGAAGCTTCATGAATGGTAGAGCAGTGTTGCAGAAGTCTCTTTATTTATTTCCCTCTGTTTCTTTATGTCTCTATCATAAAAGAAGGGAAGATCCAGTGAAATAGCTCAATTGGATAGTATGCTCTTTTGCCATGTATATGAATCAGGTTTGAATCCGTCCACCATCCCCACAATGTTGAAAGAAAGAGTCAATCTCTCTTTCTCTCTCTCTCTCTCTCTCTCTCTCCATATATATATATACATATATATATATATATATATATATATATATATATATATATATATAGTGCTATTATTTTTTATATTGGCACCAAGTTAATTGCCTGCACCACGAATCTACTGCTTTCAGTCACCATTTTCTCCCCTTTTTGGTCTTTATTTGAGAGGACATAGAGAAATTGAGAAGGGTGAGGGAGACAGAGAGAGAAAGAGAGACAGAGACACCTGCAATACTTGTTTCACTGCTCATGAATCTTCTCCCCTGCAGCCTGAAAAAAATCATTGTACCTGTACACACACACACACACACACACACACACACACTACAGTCAGATAAATTTATTCATGTTAAACTGTCAGAAGCTGACTCGAATAACAAAATTAGGCCTGGAGGACAAATGAAATATGGTGGAGAGTCTTTATAAATGTAAAAGCCTATTTTCAAGAAACCCATGAAATAAGTAAATGGCATTTTAGAGAGGAAAAATTGAAAGAATGGAGAAATAGTTTGAGGAAGACTGGGGAGAGAAGTATTTCTGGTGCTTCTGCATTTCGTTACAACGGGAGAAGAAGCTACTTATTTTTCCCAAAGGGTTAAAAACTGATGTTTAGAGTTACCAGGAAACCATTTTAAAATCCTATGTATAGACTCAAACCATGATGATACAGAGCTTCTGGAGTGACCAAAAGTCTAATAACTTAGTTAAGCATTTCATTGGCTTTAACTCAAATATTTAAACCATTAGTACTTACAACAACATGTTTCTTAGCATGTACATTCTGTGAGTTCTTGTCAATCATATTTAACCAAAATAGCACTATCTACTCCACCACCTACCTGTACTCTCCCCAACCAAAGAAAATAAAATGGAAAAAGAAAGGTCATAATTTGCTCAGACATCTTCCTGTTTTTATTTTTCTTTCTTCTTTTCTTTTCTTTTTTTTTTTTTTTTTTTTTTGCATCCAGGGTTGGCGCTGGAGCTTGGTGTGCCTGCACTACAAATCCATTGCTCCTGGAGGTCATCCTTCTCATTTTGTTGCCCTTGCTGTAATTGTTATTGTTGTTGTTGTATAGGACAGAGAGAAATCTAGAGAGGAGGGGAAGACAGAGAGGAGGAGAGAAAGATAGGCATCTGCAGACCTGCTTCACCGCCTGCAAAGCAACCGCCCTGCAGGTGGGAAGCTAGAGGCTTGAACTTGTATCCTTCCTCCAGCCCTTGTGCTTTGCTGCCCTACGTGCTTAACCCGCTGTGCTACCACCCAGCCCCCATCTCCCTAGCTTTGTTAGAATAATTTAAAATCCTTAGTTCTTAATTGATACTTTTCCCCTACTAATTAAAATATGGCAATAAATAAAGATGAAATTTTTGATATACAGTTATAGTTCCATAGTACTCCCACCACCATCTGTGCCCCTACACCCCACCCTCTTATAATAACCACTATAATTATCCTACAGTTTAGATATGCATTGACTTTTTCCCCAAGTTTATGTGTTCAGTTATCTATATTCTATGTATCAGTGAAATCATCCAGTAGCTGTCCTTTACCTCCTTACTTACTTCACTAGGCATAATCTTAAATTCTATCCATCTTATCCCAAAGGACACAATATTATCTATTTTTTATTGTCAAGTCATACTCCTTTGAGTATGTGTCCCAAAATTTCTTTATCAAGTCATCTGACAAAGGTCATTTAGATTGTTTTCTTATTTTAGCTACTGTGAATAATGCAGCACAAATCCCTTCAAATTAGTGTTTTCATATCTTTAGAATAAATGCCTAGGAAAGGAATTACTGGGTCATAAGGATTTTACTGTATATTTATATCACCTGGCAATGAAAGGGTCATGCTCTCAGTCTCATTTTAATCAACCTGGAATGGGAAGCAGTAGGGCAATGAGGGGAATCCATCTGTCTTTGTTAAGACTTTGGCACCAGAGGAGTGCGGAATACAGAAGAGCTCATTTAGTAAATGGCAGTTCCCGTTCTGCAAAGTGTCACAAAATTTATCGCACTGTCAGCAAGAAAAATAATCCACTCAAAGCAAGTCATTATATTAGGGAGATTTAAAGACAAAGAGCTTTTCTGTGATATTATCAAGGATAAAAAAAATCAACCTAAAAAATATATCACTAAGTAGAAAAAAAATATTTATGTATTTACTTCCTCTGAGGCCCTTGCCTTCTTGGCCTATTCCTAGCTTTTTTTTTCATTTAAGAATAGAAACAAACCTCAGTTTTACATGAAGCCTTCCTCAATTTCAATCTAAGATGATTTCATCTTCTTAATGCTACATTTTCTAGTAAGCATAATTCAGCATTTACTATGTATTCCCATTCTTTAGTTATTTCATTTACTTATTTCCTTTTCCCAACTCGATTTCAACTATTCTTTTGGTAGAGACTCTATTTAAACACTCTTGGAACTTTCATGGCACTCAGCAGGATGCTTGCCACATAGCATTCAAAACATGCTAACTAATTTTTCCTGATATAAATCCAATTATTCATGGTAATGTGTTCATGGGAAAAAAGAAAAGAAACAGGTAAATTTATTAAATAATTGCAAATAAAAACAATTGCAAATAATTTATCAAGATGATACACATAGGTTTAAACATAATAAAATGTAGGAGGGACTTAAATTTTTAAAAAAATAGGTAGAATTCTGCTAATCTATGTCACTTCCCATGTTTCTGCTCTCCAGGGAAATCACTTCAACTTGCTTAGCTATTTCCTTTTACATGTATCTCTCCAATATCTACATAAAACACTTTGACCATTAGGTCTCACAGATTTTTTGCTCTTCCCTCTCTCATTAATCTAATATATTTTTATTCCTCTATCAGCTAGTTGCCTTAAATTTTACCTACTATGGGTATAGAACTTTTAGTATATGTTCTTCAGTTCTCTTCCTTTTTACTTCTCCACTTTTTTATCTGTACAATTATATTGTATTCTTTCCATAGTTGTAGTTTTTTTTCCCATTTTGCCTTAAGGTTAATGTGAAAGTTAACCCCAGTCGCCAATGTTTTCATTATTGTGACTACAGAGAGTTTACTTTAGGACCAGGAGTTGATATTTTCTTTCTTATCCAGTTTTCAATTTTTTCAGTATATTTGATTTTCGTTTTGATTTTTTTCAGTGAGGGTTCATTTACTTTCCATCTATTTAGTTATTTATATTGTTTTCTTTTTTATTATTTTATTAGAAGGGCTAATGGTTTATCATCTTCTCATGATAGGTGTCCACTGAACATTAACACACCCAATTTTGGTCATTTTTTATCATCATGTAAAAGAATCACAACATCCTCCTTCCCCAGAGTCCTTTACTTTGGTTCAATACATCACAACCAGTCCTATACTCAAGTTGTGTTTTCCTCTTGTGAACTTGTTTCTTAAGTTAAAACTATGAGTAAGTTCATCTAGCATTTGCCCTCTTTTTTTTTTTCACTTTTTTTATTTATAAAAAGGAAACACTTACAAAACCATAGGATAAGAAGGGTACAACTCCACTCAGTTCTGACCATCAGAACTCCACTTGTAATCTCCTCCCCTGATAGCTTTCCTATTCTTTAACCCTCTAGGAGTGTGGACCCAGGGTCATTATGGGGTGCAGAAGGTGGGAGGTCTGGCTTCTGCAATTGCTTCCCCACCAAACATGGGTGTTGACAGGTTGATCCATATTCCCAGCCTATCTCTCTCTTTCCCTAGTGGGGCGGGGTTCTGAGGAAGCAGGGCTCCAGGACATGTTGGTGGGGTTATCTGTCCAGGGAAGACTGGTTGGAATCACGGTATCATCTGGAACCTGGTAGCTGAAAAGAGAGTTAACATATAAAGCCAAACAAGTTGTTAACTAATCATGAACCTAAAGGCTGGAGTAGTGCATATGAAGAGTTGGGGGGGGGTCCTCCATTTTGTAGATAGCTGGTAGGCATATTTCAGTTATATTGCAAAGGACTTGAGGCTATACTAGTTTTTTTTCCCTGAGAGTTAAATCTGATATACAGGTGGATCCAAGTTATTGTCTGGGGAGATAATGTCAAGGATAGAAAAAGGACCAGAAAGCTGGATCGGGGAAGAAAGTAGCTCCCAAATATGAGAAAGTTGTATAAATACTGTTGACTGTAAGCCCCATTGATTTGATCTGATCTGGGGCCCATATTCAGTTTAAGAGCCTATGTGACCTCTGCATCCCTGAAGATCCGACCTCACATTCTGTGGTCATTAGTAGGATCGTTCCAAACTGCCCCAATTTCAGAACCCATCTTCCTCAGGTGGAACATAGAGTATGCTTCAGAGGATGGAACATTCTCTACCATTGTTGATCAGAGTTGAGGGCAAGGTCCTATGGGGGTCCACAAAGGAGTCTATTGTGTTGTTCCTGAAAGAGATGGGTGGTAATATTAGGGAGAGGTATTTATTTGAGGTCTAGACACATCATGTCTGTTTGGGAATCTCAGGACTCCCCAACTAGGACCCCAGCTTATGGGGTGCCCTGATAGTGACTAAAGAGTCATCATTAAAGTATGCCAGTCTCTTACCCTTATTCAGCTTTTGTAGTCCTTGCTTTGATAAGGTTAGCTTTGGAGTGAGTGAGGGAAGTGTAATAGGAAGTAGGTGAGTACAGTATCTAAGTCTAAGTAGACACTGCTTCATTATGAACTTCATACTGACTCACTGCACAGACTATTTTGCACTTTTGTTTTCAGGTATATATTTTGTCCTAATTTATGGATCCATGTGAGCATATGCTCTATCTCATGGGACCTGGTCTATATTTAGGTTTTGGGACTTTGTTAGGAAGTGGACAACCTGAAATGGAATTAGAGAATCCTATGAAAGGGAAGGTCTCACCTGAGTAATGAAGCTGAAGGGTTGACAGTCCATGCCTGATGCTTCTGGACACAATCTGAAGTGCAGCATACTGAGGTGGTACTCGTTTCATTGATTAGGTTGGGATCAGCAGATAAAATATCATTTAGTATGTACTGAGAGAAGCATGCAGGAAAGTGAACCCCACCCTAGAGGTTCCAGGACTGGGGGGAATATAGGCTCTATAGAGGAAGTGGGAGGATCCTGCTGTCTTAGGGCTTAAGAAGGCAATAGATAATTATTTCTATAATCATATTATTTGGCAACTGGATTAACTTTGAAAAATCCCTTTGTTAGGATTTACTGTAACATACACAACATCACCATAATTTATGTCCTTTGACATTATTTGTATATAGCTGTGACACAGGTTGCTTCTGTTCTCCCTGTACTAAGCTTATAAGAGAATCAACATATTGAAGACTCAGCCTATGGTCTGTGCATTAAAAAGTTTGAGAAATTCAATCAAATTTTCCCATATCACATTAATTAGTGATTTATATGACTACACTTTAATAGGAGTGTATATAAACACTATTCCTACCACCAAAAGATTGTGTCCCATCCCAACCTCCCCCCTACCCCCACCCCAGTGAAGCTGAACTTCCGATCTCGCCCTAAACCCAGAGACTTTTACTTTGGTGCCCTACTCCAAACTCAGTCAAAACCTACTGTTCTCTACTGTGTGATTGTATGGCTATGACTTTCCCTCTCAGTACTGCTTTAGCTGTGTCCCAAATATGTGATTGCTTGGGTTTTCATTTTAATTTTTTTCCAGGAACATTTGAATTTCTTGCTTAAGTGCTTCATTGACCCAGTGGTTATTAAGAAGTATGTTGTTGAGTTTTCAAATTTTGTGACTTTTAGTAATTTTCTGTTTGTTGTTGAATGTTAGCTTTACTCCACTGTGGTCTGAGAAGATACTTGGGATGATTTCAATGTTCTTGATTTTGTTGATAACTGTGGCCTAACATGTGGTTTATCCTTCAGGATGTGCTGTGTGGATTTGAAAAGAATATGTATTCTAGTTCTTTGGGATGAAGAGCTCTGAAAATGTCCGGGAGGTCTAGTCTGTCCATCTCTTCATTTAATTCTCTTGTTTCTTTGTTGATTCTCTGCTCTGTTGATCTGTCTAAATGTGAGAGTGGTGTGTTGAAGTCTCCCACCATTATTGTATTACTACTGATGTATTTTTGTAGTTCTTTCAGTAGATGTTTGATGCATTTAGAAGGTGCCTCATTGGGTGCATAGATGTTAATAATTGCTAAATTTTCTTGGTTGATTGATGCATTAATCATTATGTAATGGTTTTGCCTATCTTTTATTACTTTATTTAATTTAAAGTCTATGATGTCAGAGATGAGAATGTCTTTTCCTGCCGTGTGTGTGTATGTGTGTGTGTGTTCCATTCACCTGTATGATAGTTTTCCATCCTTTCACTTTAAGTCTGTGTTTTTCTTGTTGGTTAAGGTGGGATTCTTGCAAGCAACATATGGTTGGGCTGTGTTTTCTGATCCATCCTCCCACTCTGTGCCTTTTAACGGGTAAGTTTAAGCCATTGACATTTATTGATATTATTGATTTAAGGTATTGCATCGCCATTATGCAACTTTTTTTTCTCTCTGATATATGGCAAGTGTTTTGGTGATGTTCTTGATTATAAGAGGTCTTTTAGAACCTCTTTCAGGGCATGTTTAGTGATGGTGAAGAAAAAAAAAACCCAGGTAGTCTTTCCCAGGCAGGGCTGAGTCTCTGATTGGACAGGTATTTTGTCACTCAACTAGAGTTCCAGCCACCTAACAAACAAACAAACAAACAAAAAAAAGGAAAAGAAAAAGAAAAAGGTTTGGAATAACACCCCTGCTGTGCCAGGAATCTTCGTAAAGAAAATAACTCCATAGGGAGCCTACCAGGAGCAGCTGGCCAGCCCTTCTGGGTTGGGGGAGAATGGTGGGTTCAGAAATAGTGAAGCCAAAGATTTTACTTTCTTTGTCCAGTTGGCTTCTGTTTGCCCACCCAAGAGTGGGTTATAGGACTCTTTTTTGGTGTCACCCTGACCACCCCCTAATCACCCTTTCACAGACGTGCCAATTATCCTACCCTCTCCAGAGAATCCCAGGTTATTGGCTACTTTTTATTTTGGAGCTCTTGCCAGGTATTGTTTCCAAGTCACCATTTTGGCTCCGCCCCCCTGAGTCTACTTCTTATAAATCTTCTGTTTGAGCTTGAATTCCACTCAGAATGTATTTTACTCCCTGGAGTTCTGTTTAAAGTTTTTCTTTCATGCTTCTTCGCTGCTTAGTGAATTCTGATTGAAGTTCTTCTTTCAAGCTTTGTAGTTTCTTAGTGAACTCTGTTCTGAGTTGTTCTTTTGTGTGTCTTAATTCTATAGTAAAATGCTCTTTCAAGTCTTGAATAGTTTTGTTCTTATTATGCTTCGATTCTTGGATAGTCCTCATAATGAACTTTCTGTTTCTGATAATCTAAGTCTGTAATTTTTTGGATTCCGTTTCATATCTGATTGATGTACCATGCTTAATTGTTTATTCCTGTTTCTCTGCTTACACATTTATTGTGCTGGTCATTGCTGGCCAGCAGGTGGTGCTATTATGATCTCTGTGCTTCTCATGTTTATATGATTTGTGGCAGGTGAAATGAGGTTGGTTTGGGCTGTCTTGTGGTTGCAAATGCTCTCTGATTTTTGTTGTGTCTTTGCCTTAAATTCAGAAGGCTAAACTCCCCCCCTCAAAGATTAAAAGATTTTAAACTTCTTTCTCTTTTCTTTTGACACTAGGTTCAACCCTCACTGCTTGCTTAGCATAAAAGCAAAGTGGCCAGAATGGAGTAGCTTGGTGCCATGCCACCCAGAGCTCTGGTGTGACTGTGTTGTTCTTTCAACCTTCAGCCCTTTTTGCCTCTACTGTGCGAGCACCCACCTGAGGCTGTTGATTATGAGTTCAGTTGGGTCTCTTGTATTTATTTGTTGTTTTGGGGGCAGATCCTGCCAGATCCATCCCAGAAATCTCCCTGTTATAATTTTGTAAATCAATATTAAATGACTAAAAAAGAGAGAGAGAAAAACATAAAAAATAAAGCAGTAATTCATTGTTGTATTCATTTGCACTTCTCTGATAGTGACTTTGAGTACCTTCTTGTGTGTCTGTTGGCCCTCTGGATCTCTTCCTCAGTGAAATTTATGTCCATGTCTTCATCTCATATTCTAATAGGGTTGTTCAGATTTTGATGTTGATGATGTTGTTGTTGTTGATAGAGAATATATGGGTGGAGAAACTTAGCCAGTTGCCATGCCCCTGAGATTAGAGGTATCCAAGAGTGGAGAGAAAATAACCAAAACCAGTCACCATAGAGTTGATCATAAGAAGTCAGGTGGGAACACACACGTATGGCATTCCTAGCTAGGACAGTGTAAGTTATGTTCGCCCTCATCTCAATCTTCAGGGAGTATTTATTTGTAAAATTTGTATATTACATGACATTATTCAGACAAAACAACAGGTATCTATTTATTACAAATACAAAGATCAGAATACATTTGTAAGGGAGAAAACATCAACATAAGGTAACATCAGGTGCTTGAAACTGTCAGGATTCAAATTCATAAAGTCAGGCAGGTTCCTTTGACGTCATAAGATACTGAGTTTATTCTTGTTACCCCATACACAGTCTCCAGATCCTTAGAGCAGCAGCCAGACATTCAGAGTTAGGGTGATCGCTGTGGCAATCCAACCCCTCTAGCACCTGTTGAGAGGAATCTCTGAAATATCTAGACTTTGCCTTAGAGCAGGATCTTGTGATAATAGGACAGAGGCTAAAATAGAGGCCTCATGGATTATATTAGTCAAATGAATGTACCTACTAGACAAATAACAAGCAAAACATATAGTTTGCAAACATATTTGCAAATTTAACAATTAGTAGGTTTTCCAATAACAATTATCAGGAAGTCTGGGATAGTATGTTATTTGCTTGATTTTTGTGTTAGGTTTATTGAGTTTTTATGTATTTTGGTTATTAGTCTTTCATCTAAAGTATGTTGTATAAAGATTTTCTCCCATTCAGTAGGATGTTTCTCTGCTTAGGTGATGACAGCCTTTGCTGTGCAAGAGATTTTCAGTTAGATGTGATCCCATATATTTTTTTTAACTGGGGAATTACTGGTTTACAGTCAACAGTAAATACAGTCATTGATACATGTGTAAAATTTGTCATTTTTCTATGAAACATTCTAATATCCCGCCTAGATCCTCCTCCACCATCATGCAACAGGACCTGAAAGACCCCCCCACCCCTTTACTTTGATGCAATATACCAAACCTAGTCCAAATTCTGCTTTGTGATTCCCCTTCTGCTCTTATTTCTCAATTTCTGTCCATGAGTGAGATCATCCCATTTTTCATCCATCTCTTTCTGTTTTATTTCACTTCAGATGATTCCTTCAATCTCCATCCAAGATGAGGTGAATAAGGTGAATTCATCATTATTGAGAGCTGAGTAGTATTTCACTGTGAACATATACAACATGTTTTTTAGCCATTCATCTGTTGTTGGACACCTAGGTTGCTACCAGGTTTTAGCTATTACAAATTGTGCAGCTATGAACATAGATATACACAGATATTTTTGTCTTATTCCTTTCCATTCTAAATATGATGTGTCTTGGTGTCTTTAAGTCTGGGTTCATTCTGTTTGGGACCCTCTGGATTTTTGAACATTTGTCTTTTATGTTGTCAAGACTAGAGAAGTTCTCAGCTATTATGTCCTGAAGAATGCTTTATTCCTCTCCCTCTCTTTCTTCCTCTGGTAAGCCAATAATCCATATATTGTTTCTTCTGAAGTCATCCCATGTGTCTCTGTTGTTGTTTTCAGTATCTCTGAATCTATTTTTGAGATCTCTTACTTCTTTTTCAGTTGTCTCTAATTCGTCCTCAATCTTGCTAATTCTATCTTCAGCCTTATTTATTCTTTTTATTTTATTTTATTTATAAAAAAGGGAATATTGACAAAACCATAGGATAAGAGGGGTACAACTCCACCCAATTCCCACCACCAGAACTCTGTATCCCATCCCCTCCCCTGATAGCTTTCCTATTCTTTATCCCTATTCTCTCTCCCCTCTACTGTTTTCTGGAGTTTATCTATTCTGTTACGCTGTTGTGTGTGTGTGTGTGTGTGTGTGTGTGTGTGTGTGTGTGTGTGTGTGTTAAAAGGTAAATTGTATTTTCTTTTGGAAATTTCTTGAATACTTTTTTGTATATGGAAGTACATAAATACTACCACATATCATATACAGTGTGTACTTAAAATACATTTCATAAAATAATTCATCTAAAGGTACACTGTCATCCTTAATGTAGCATTAATACATTGGCATTAAGTCTTATTTAAATACAGGTGGGTGGTAGATAGCATAATAGTTATGCAAAGAGGAAAAAAAAGACAGAAGGAAATCATAGCACCCAAGTATCCCCCAGGAGTACTAAGCTTTAACCTGGATCAAGAGAATGGAAAAGGAAGCATTCATAAGCATTTTGTAGTTAGTTGACATGTCTTATTCACTAAATGGATGTCGTTTTATTCTATTTTAGGACTGTATTTCCAATACATATCTTAGATTTGAATGCCAAGTCTACAAGAGGTTTTTTTATTTTTAAATCTGCTTTGATCAATTTTTTAAAGGAAATTACCTTCAACACACAAGGTTCCAGTGATGCATAAAAGTGAATAGACGTGGTTATGATGTGAATTGTGATGACTGTGTTAGCATAGACAATGGCTACCAAGTCATCACTGCCATCTGGACAATAGCAGTTGTGCATTGATTTAATTATAAGGTTAGGTTCAGTTTTGAAGATGAGACATGATGCCTCCTGCAGGTGGGGACCAGGGACTTGAATCAGCATCCTTGAACACTATAATGTTTGCGTTTAACCAGGTGCATCACCGCCTGACCCCCGATATGGGAATAATTTTAAGTTCTCGGAGTAACACTAACAAACATTTAAAATAAACATATGTAGTCTGGGCTCTTAAAACCAACTTAGTTAGTATAGCTATTTTTAGATTCCAAACTGGAATTGTCTTCATGACATGTTAGAATGTAATCATCTATTTCTCCTTTTCATCCACATTTTGTTACTCTTTACCCTTACGTCCTAACTTGAAGCATTTATTCTTGCTGAAAGCAGTATTTAGAAGAATTATAATGAATACTGTCAGATAGATGATAGATGGAAGAAACCTCCCTCTTGCATATAGTGCCAAACACAGATTATTGCCCCAAACTGAGTTCTAACCCATCTGGACCTCCAGTTTTAGCACTTAAAGATACTCATCTTTTGGCTAAATGTTCAACTAGACAGATGCAGTTGAATATAGCATGCAAGACCTTGAATCTTGAGCTTCATGTCCAGATACTGAAGATATCAGGGTCTATAAGAAGGACCTCAAGGTTGCTTAGCTTGTAGCTGCTGTCTTGTTGCCATTTGTTTTTAAGGAGCTAGTCTGGGACTGATTTCTCAAACACTATTTATGCATCTCTAAGGGGAGCAGAAACCCCAGAGTCCCATAATTCCAACTTGCTAGCTTTCCTCAAAGCAATTTCCGTTTATCTCCTACCACCCCAGTCAGGATTTCATATTATCTCATCTGTCTCTGTCTCTCTCTTTCTATAATAGTAAATTTATGGGAAAGAACTCAAACTGTAAATGATCCATAAGTTAAAATCACAGAGAAATAGTTCTTGCTATAATCCATGTCTCAGATGCCATAGGCTGTTTATTCAGTGGAGCAGTCAACCAGGATTGTCAGCATTGATGAAATTGATAAAGGGAGTTGTTTCTCCTCTGCATTTGGGAAACAGTTTGGCCAGGAGAAATAGGCTCTCCCTAGTTAGACTGACAGATGGATAAGGGAGGGTCATGTGAAATTTGTGGTGGAGTTTGATGGAATCATTTTAGAAACCACTGAAGTCACCAATAATGTAGAATGAAGGACATGGAATGAAAGTTACATGCTAGATGAAGTAAAAAGTGGTCACTCCTGTAGTATCCAAAATATAGCTGCATATTATGTTCCAATAAACAAACTACTACTTTTTGGCATAATAAGAAATAGAACTGAGTAGGAAAAACATTTTGTACCTACTAACTCTATCTGCCAAATACCATGTATCTTGTTAACAACATCGTGGGCAGTTTTGATTCCCCCATTGTCTTGGGCCTATCCTATTCCAAACTACACTCTGAGCCAGGGTTTTCCTAAATGTAGTAGACATTCCACTTGTGTGCATATTTTTATGGACTTCCTACATAAATGTTTCAGATTTTATTTTAGTTACTTTTATATTTAGTGTTTTGGGGAAACATGACACAACATGTTATTTCATTATTATTACTACTTAGAGTGAAACTAACTTGTTTAGACATAAGTATTCATTTTTTAAAGTATGAAGATGACAAAATTATGAAGGTAATACTCAAATGACTAAAAATTAGTATAAATTGCTCTAAACATGTAGTTTCAATCTGGAGTGATTTCATGTCACCTACCCCCTGTAGCAGGTTATTTGGCAATGTATATAGATATAAAAATATTTATTTATCTTAGTGAAGAGAGAGAGGGAGAGAAGGAGAGAGAGAGAGAGAGAGAGAGAGAGACCAGAGCACTACTCAGTTTGGTTTATGGTGGTGCTGAGGATTAAATTTGTGATCTCAGAGACTCAGGCTTAAAATTTTTGCATAACCATTATACTGCAGAGATGGGTGCTTTTGGCACCAAATAGGTAGGGGCTAGGGATAATGATAAGCACTCTTCAATGCACAGGATAGTTAGCTCAGCCATGGCCAACCAAAACTTTTTTTTCCCTGACTTCCAATGTCAATAGTGACATGGTTGAGAACCCCTAAAATAGACAAGTGCTCCTCATATGAACAGGTCACTTGGGAATAACTTTAAAATAAAAATTCTCTTTAAACAAGTATGAGGTAACATATGAGATTTTTAAAAATTTCTGAAAAGTTCTTAGGTAGTCTTTATAGTGCTATTTCATGGACTACAACACATTGATTGACAAGGTCTTATGGCTTCTTTCTTTGTTCCTTCACCGAAATGCCTATTTAGAAAAACTCCTGTCAAAGTTATGTTTGGGATTTGGTTATGTTGAAAAAAAAGTTGCTATGGAATAATGGCCAAGAATATATTAATACGTATTTTTTAATTTTTTTAACCAGAGCACTATTCAGCTCTGGCTTATGGTGGTGCAGGGGATTGAACCTGGGACTTTGGAGCCTCAGGCATGAGAGTCTGTTTGCATAACCATTATGCTATCTACCTTCTGCTCATGTATTTTGATTTTATTTAATGAGCAAAAGATAAAAGAGAGAAACGAAAGCACTTTCCTGCCATTTTTATGATTCTCTACTTGTTTTTGCTTTTCTTATTCTCATGCAATGCCAGAGATCAAATCCAGGGTCTCAAACATTCAAAGCCCATACACTTTGCTACTGAATCATCTCCCTGGCCCCAAATTAATGTGTTTTCTACAATTAGTAGAATCATTAAAATCTTAAATCAAAAGTTATGCTAGATAAAAACTATAGGTACTAAGCATAGTGAAATAGAGATGAATTTTGTAGTAAGGTATGTTTGAAGAATGGGATTATCTTTTTAGCAGAGTTTTCAACAGAAACCTGGTACATAAAAATTGGATTTCTAGGAGCGATTTACTCATTTTCACATACCTGTTACCTGTAATAGTAAAAAGTGCAAAACTCAAAGCTAATGCCCAAAGTATGTTTCCTAGAGTAATTGACACTCCTTTGTATATATTTACTGAAGCAGCAAAGTAAGGAATCTACTGAGACAAGACCCTGTTGTGAATTCTTAGAAGGTGATAAAAATTCCATTTGCTGCTTTCCACTAGAATGGATTACACTAAAATGGGAAATGTATTTCTTACCCCTGGGAGGCAGCAAAATCACTTAACATTGTCGTCATTTTACATTCTGTTCGAAAAAATTGAGCAAACATTGCCTTACAATATTGTAAGATTTTAGGAATATAGTGTCATATCTATATGTGTATATATTACTCACCACAGCCACCATGGAAGTTACAGTTCTACTACACAAAAGACCAATGTTATTTCCACCACTTCTTTTTTTTTTTAAATTTTTTATTTAAGAAAGGATCAATGAACAAAAACATAAGGTAGGAGGGGTACAACTCCACACAATTCCCACCACCCAATCTCCATAACCCACCCCCTCCCATTATAGCTTTCCCATTCTCTAGCCCTCTGGGAGCATGGACCCAGGGTCATTGAGGGTTGCGGAAGGTAGTAGGTCTGGCTTCTGTAATTGCTTCCCCGCTGAACATGGGCGTTGACTGGTCGGTCCATACTCCCAGTCTGCCACTTCTTCCTCTTCTCCTCCTCCTCCTTTTCAATGTTATCATTGGGACTTGGTACCGGCACTATGAATCCACTGCTCCTGGTGGCCTCTTCCTTCCCCCCCCCATTTTATTAAGAGAGATAAATTGAGAAGAGAGGGGAAGATAGAGAGGGGGAGAGAAAGATAGACACCTGAATATCCGCTTCACCACTTATTAGGTGACCACCCTGCCCATGAGGAACCTGGGATTGGAAATGGAATCCTTTCTCCAGGTCCTTGCGCTTTGTACTATGTGTGTTTAAACTGGTGCACCACTGCCCGAACCATCTCCCCCCCACTGTTATTTCTATGGTTTGTTTCATTTGAAATATTTGCAGTTTAAATAGCAGAACCACCTCAATAAATCTGTTTTAAAAGAAGTAGTGACAATGCTGATCACAGAAACCTATTGCTAATTTGAGTTCAGACTAGTTAAACATGTCTTATGCGATTTCATATACAGTGAAGAGTGTTTCTCTTATCCATCCACTTGTGATTTTAAATACCATTGGGAAGAAAAATAGGACTTTTAACTGCTAACTTTTAACTGACTTTTAACTGCTATCCTTAAAACTACTTTTAAGGTGTTTACACCTTACTGTTAATGAAAGCTAAAAAGGCTGGCGTGTGATGATTTTGTCAACTTGGTGAAAATTGTCCAACACTGGGGGAAATGGATGCCAAGTAGGAAGTGGAAAATAATAAAATAAACTGATCTTATTTCTCAGTTTTCCTCTGGACTTGTCTTTGCTGCTAAGTATGGCCAGCAACCTCTGGATTTAGAAAGATAAATTAAGATGAGCTATCATCAATTTAAATATAAATTGAGATGAGCTATCATATCAATTATGAATCTACTCCAATGGACCACTGAGTCTCCTACTATACAACACAGTGTAATCTGTTACTCCCTTTGGCCTTATTAATGTCAGGGAAACTCAGAAGAAAGGAATGACTACAGGAAGACAAAGGGAATAGGCATTCTGTAGAGTTGTGAAATATGTATTTCACAGTGAAGAATTCAATACTGGGTATCAAATGGAGGTAGTTTGACTTTTGACTGGTAACTAACACTGGCTTCAATGAACCACAGTTTTAAAAAAGCACTGCGTAAACTCCTCTAATTGAACTCATTTCATTATTAAGAAAGTGGGTGTTATTTTCAAAGCATAATGACATCCTGCAATGCTCTAGCCTGCTAAGGAGAGATTTTATTATCTCTTCAGATTTCACACCAGAGCCAGTCTTTCTTGGCTTCTTTTTCTTTGTGTCTGCAGACCTCAAAGTGTCATTGAAGATCTTGTCAGAAAAAGGCCAGATGGGCAGGCAGGGCAGTGATCCAGCACCAATGGAAATAAAATACCCAACCTGTCTTCATTCCCCACCCCAGGCACTGGGGAGTGAGGTACCAGACAGTGACACAGGAGGAGGTGCCTCCAACTTAGCTTGGTACTGCAGAAACCTGGACCAGACGAGCATTCTTGGATTTTAAGCAACAGGGAAATTGAATTTCCATGTTGTAAGCTCACATGATGAAATCTGATTCTATCCTCCCTATGATCTAGAAAAACCTAGTCTCTACTCAAATAAGAGCCGATCTCAGACTAACAACTCAATTTTTAGCCCCCATGTCCTGTGGGAGGCAAATTGAAATATTTTAAGGCTAGATAGACATGGATGGTGTTAATATGAGAGACCTTCTTGTTTTTACATTTTGACTCCTGATAAATGTTTTCCTTTAGTGACAATGTTATGAATAGACTTACTACTAAATGATTTGAGTCAGTTGTTTTTTAGACTTTTGAGGAAGATCAAGTGTAAATCATCTCATTGTCATCTTTTTTATTATTAAATATTTTTTATATTTATTTTATTTATTTATTCCCTTTGTTGCCCTTGTTGTTTTATTGTTGTAGTTATTATTATTGTTGTTGTTGTTGTTGGATAAGACAGAGAGAAATGGAGAGAGGGAGGGGAAGACAGAGAGGAGGAGAGAAAGATAGACACCTGCAGACCTGCTTCACCGCCTGTGAAGTGACTCCCCTGCAGGTGGGGAGCCGGGGTTAGAACCGGGATCCTTATGCCTTGGTCCTTGGTCCTTGTGCTTTGCGCCACCTGCGCTTAGCCCGCTGCACTACAGCCCGACTCCCCTCATTGTCATCTTGACATCCTCAGCACCTAGCAATGTTTCATATGTGATACTCATTATATGTTCTTTTTTTAAATGGTAAGACTCTCACCTAACTTTACTCTTCCCTTGTTCCTTTGAAATATAAGAATTGGAGTCTGTTTCTTCACCTCAAAAAAACAAATTTCCATATGACCTATGTCTGTCCTATGAATTGGTCATGTCCTAGAAGCCTAGACAATGTCTACACAAGATAGATAAGGGATAAGGCATTTCTATCCATGAATTTATTTCTTTTGTGCTCAATAGTAGGTCAAAATAGGGTTACAGGGTATAGTTCCACACCACACCCACCAGCAATATTCTGTGTCCTTACACTCCCGTTGATAACAAGCATAGTTCTTACAGTCTTAGGGATTGTTTGTGTCTTTTTTGTTTGTTTGTTTTGCTTTTCAGGATCATGTATTCCAGTACTCTAGTTTCCACATATGAGTGAAATCATCCAGTTGTTGTCTTTCACCTATTTACTTATTTCCCTTTAAGAATTGTTATTTCTAGTTCTGTCCACTTTGTCCCAAAGGACAAGATAACTCTTTTTTAAATTTACCTCAGAATAGTATTCTATGAAGTATATCTTCCATGACTTCTTTAATCAGACACCTGTAAATAGGTATTTAGACTGTTTCCAGTCTTTGACTTCCATTAATAATGCAGTTATGACTATAGGGGTACATACATGTCTGTCTGGATAAATGTTTGTGTGTCCTTTGGGTAAATGCCTAAGAGTGGTATTGCTGGGTAGTAAGGTAATTCCATTTTTATTTGTTTGAGGACTCTCCATACCATCTTCCAAAGCAGTGGCATATTCCTACCAGCAGTATAGAAGAACCCCTTTTCTCCGTAACCTCATCAACATCTTTTCTTCATGCCATTTTCTATTTCTTTTAACAGTGTACTATAGTTTTTACTGTAGAGATTTTTCACCTCCCTAGTGAGATTTACTCTGAACTACTTTATACTTAGGATTCATCTGTAAATTGGATTTCTTCAGTTTTCTTTCCTCTGACTCATCATTTTTATATGTAAATGCCAGATTTATGGGTATTAATTTTATATCCTGCTAATTTTCTGAATTTGTTAATTATTTCCAGTAGCTTTTTACTGGAGTCTCTGAAATTCTGTAGGTATACTATCTTGTCATCAGTGAATAGTAATAGCTTGTTTTTTTTTTTCCTTTCCAATATGTATACTTTTGATATCTCTTTTTGCTTGATTGCAAAGGTAAGGGCCTTCAGGACTATGTTGAATAGTATTGGTGATAACAGACATCCTTGTCTGGTTCCAGATTTTAGGGGAAATGCTTTCAGTTTTTCTTCAGTGAGGATGGTGTGAGCTGTGGGTTTATTATATATGGACTTTATTATGATGAGGAAGTGCCCTTCCTTTTCCAGTTTCTGGATAGTATTTATTATAAAGCACTGTTGGATTTTTGTTAAATACCTTTTCTGTATGAATTGATATGTTAATTTTTTAATTTCTTTTTGTTAATATGATCCATTGTATTGACTGACTTGCAAATGTTGAACCATTCCTGCTTCCTAGATATGGATCCTACTTGCCTTGGTGAATTATTATCTTGATGTGTTGTTTACTTCTATTTGCCAAAATTTTGTTGAGAATATTTGCATTGATGTTCATAAAAGACGAATGTTTTCTTTTTTGGTAGAGTCTTTTCCTGCTTTAGGGATTAATGTGATATTAACCTCATAGAATTTTTGAGAGCAGTTCCCCTTTCATTTTCTGGAGTAGTTTGAGAACTGGTGTTATTTGAAAGTCTTATAGAATTCACTAGTAAAACCAACAGGATCTAGACTTTTATGCTTTGGGTTTTTTTTTATTACTGACTCAATTTCTATATTTATGATTGACCTGTTTAAATTATCAACACCTTCTTGGGTTAAACTTGGAAGGTGGCACAGTTTTAGGAATTCATCTACTTAATCTAGGTTGTCTAATTTATTTCTGTAGAGGTGTTCATAGTATCCTTGTATGAGTCTTTGTATTTCACCATCTTCAGTTGTAATATCATGGCTCTCATTCCCAATTTCTTTTTGTCAAAGTTTTTTTTTTGTTTCCTCTCTCTTTTTTTGGTAATTCTGTCCAGTGTTTCAGAAAAGAAATCTTTATTAGCCAAGAAATTATGCTTTTGATTGCTTTAAAACTTGATCCTGGAGTAAGCTCTGGTTGTCTTCCTTCTCTTAGCTTTGACTTTCAGCCTCATGAGTCTCTGAACTGACTATTTCTACAGAATTAATTGGTTTTCTGATAACTACCCAAGTTCCCCCTGACTCGTGATCTGAATACTAGTTCACAGATGTTAGAGGAAAAGCTTTGGGTTTTAATGATTACTTTAGAGGTGATGAGTACTCTTGTACTCTTGTACAGCTCTGGGTTGAGGAATGCCAAGCTAACTTACCTAGAAAAGTAGCAGTCAGAAAACAAGGTTAGGTTACTAAGGTGTTAAGTCTGTACATGACTCCTTGAAAATGCTTGTCAAAGTTTCCTAAAATGCTTGTTGGATTGTGAAATTGTAGGGTTAGGGAGAACACACATTTATATTTTTATCATCTGCTTCCAATTGCCTTCCGAAGATACCATAATATGTATGTTTGACACTCTCACCAACACTTGTTTTACCAGAATATTAAAAATATAATATCTTGCTTATGTTCAATTTTCATTGCTTTTTTATAGATCGAGTTAAGCAGCACTTATTTATTTGCTGATCCTGATATATGTTCTTATCTGTGAGTAGTGATGTTCTAATCTATTGATCACTCTGTATTACACAAACTTTCCAATAATTTTAAGAATGAATGAGAAAAAGATCTGGACTATATAAAATATAGAAGTCAGTCCATTAATTGTCTTTTCTAGCTTTTCTATTTAAAGGGGATCCTGAGTCATACTTACACCAAAATGACTCTTTTTGTACATTACTGAAAACCCAAGAAAGTACACCTATATTAGGAAAGAAATTAGTGCCATTCTTGTCACTGCTTCACATTTCCCTGAACTGTGAGCTCACATTGTTAGGCCAGTTTCTTGACACTAAATAGCCAGCAGGTACTGCCAGTCAGTTTCACTCCAGTCAAATACAAATCTGACATGTGGTGAAGCATAAAGAACCATGAAAAGAAGTTTATGAACTGAATGCTATCTGCTGTCCGTGCAAATGGCGTTTAGGACCATTAAATTTCAGTTAATCTTCATTAAAAACATCTGTTGTCTTTCCTGCTTGAGAAAACCAAACTTTATTTATTTATTTCATGGAGGATAGAAGTGGAGTTGCTTGTAACAGCTACAAATAAGTAGTTGTATCAATTATTTTCAACCTGACTCCAGCAGCACAAATTGAAAGAATTGTGGCAAGAAAATATGTAACATGCAATATATAGTTCCTAAAAACTAAATGAATGATTCTTCAATATCCTGGGGGATTATTTGGAAATAAGTACTTTTATGTCATGAACTTTTGTGGTGATAAAGTCAATTAAGCCCTGATAAATTTCAGGATCAGAAGAAGGGATGTTAAAGATTTAACCAGAAGTAAACCTTGACAAGATTGTATATGATCAAATTAGATTGTACCCAATCTGGTCTTTTTGTTCTCCCATTTTTCTCCACATGTTCATCCCCTTTTACCTTATCTCAAATTTTGTCTTTTTTCCACAACCCTTATCTTGACCTCTTATCAGTTGCCCTGAATTCTTGCAAGGCCTTGTGTCTCTGCCCATCAATAGCAAAAATAAGATTCTGATACTCATCCTCTCCTCTTTCCCCATAAAACCTAGCATACTTGTGCAGAAATGAGGAGCAAACTGATATAGCATGGATATTTTTTTTATCACTTTGACTTCACAGTTGCTACTAACTGGAATAGCTATTATTCATAAGCCCCAGAAATTTCCAGAAGACCATTGCTAATTTCATGAACTGAAGACTTAGATAAAACAGTTGGTTTGGGTATCACTAACTTCATTTTCATGCTTATGCTTGCCATCATTCATTGAAAGACAAGAACAAGTCAGCTACAGTAAGAGTAAACCCTGGATTAGCATTGTGTACTGTAGCTGAAATTTTTGCTGTAAATAAAATGCACAGATTATTTAAATCTAGTTAGACAGGAAACAAGAAGTTACAAATGAGCCTTTGTTGGAAAATGGCCTGGTTGTTTACCTGTTTGTGTTTCCGAGATTGATTGATTTTTCACATTTTATAAAGAGATCGTTCCCAGCAGGTATGACTATTATAGGCATTATTTTATTATTACAGTTTAATAATTTGTGCAAAGTTAGTAAAGTCAAATTTCAAAAGTGTGGAGATGAAAGTAAGAGTTTTAAGTTTAATTATTTTAATTACTATAAATTTCTCCTCTTAGGTGCATGAAACACTTTAGTGCTAATGATTAAATATTATGAAATTATATCTTCAATGCAAAACAGGAGTTGCTTTTCCCAATGATCTTTTAAATTGAATATACCCAGACAGGAATTGCCTTGCTATTAAAACACATATATGCCCACATAGAGGGCCAGTGGATTGCCTACTGGATAGAGATTTCACTTTACCATTGGTGAGACGCTAGGATTGAATTTTTAGTACCACATAGGAACAAGTTAGCACCAGGAGTTGGAGCTTGAACCCATGTCCTTGTCCATAGTGATGTGTGCCCTCAACCCAGTGTGCCACCACCTGGTACCCCAGTTCCAGTTTTTAAAATGTTTTCCCTTTTGTTGCCCTGGTTGTTTATTGTTGTTATTATTATTGTTGTTGTTGTTATTGTTGTTGGATAGAACAGAGAGAAATCAAGAGAGGAGGGGAAGACAGAGAGGGGGAGAGAAAGACAGACACCTGTAGACCTGCTTCATCTCCTGTGAAGTGAACCCCCTGCAGGTGGGGAGCCAGCAGCTCAAACTGGGATCCTGATGCAGGTCAGTGCACTTTCCACCATGTACTCTTAACCCGCTGCACCACTGCTCAGCTCCCCCAGTTCCATTTTCTATAGCTAGAAGTTGAAGTGAATGCTACTCTAACTTAACCATTAGGATATTGGAGTACTGTTACGTCCCCAGATACTCCATTTGTCAGGTTAAGAACTCTCTTAAGTATATACTTTTCCCATTATGATCATTCTCTCTAAATGTATTACACTTTTCCTTGCCCCTCTTAATGCTTGATATTTCAAGTGGAAGAGAGTTCAGATATTATATGATAGGTGCAGAGTATGGAAAACTAATTTTATTTGCACACAGCATTGTTATCAAAGACTGCAATGTTAGAACCATATGGTTTTAAAATATTTTTATTGCATAGAAATATTTTAGTAATGAAATTTTAGTCAGAATTCTAAACAGCTAAAAGTGATTTTTTCCATTTCTTTGTATCTATTTTTCCTTGAATAAATCATAATTTTCAGTGCACAAATCTTTCACTTTGTTAAAATACGTTAATGTTTTTGATGCTATCGTAAAATGGATTGATTTCTAGATGTCTTCTAATTGAGTACTTGCATAGAGGAATACCACTGATTTTTTTGCCTGCTATTTTAATATATTGTAAAGTAATTTCTAGGAGTTTTATTGAACTCTTTGGAATTTTCTATACATAAACAATCATATCATCTGCAAATAGTGACAGTTTAACTTTTTCCAATCTTTACCCCTTGTTTCTTTCTCTTGCCTGGTTGTTATGGTTAGGACATCCAAAACTATGTTGAGTAGTATTGGTGATAGTGGGCACCCCTGCTTTGTACCTAACCAAAGAAGGAAAACTTTCAGTTTCTCAGTATTGAGTATGATGTTAGCTGTAGACTTGCTTTATATTGATTCAACTAATCTAAGAATTTTCCATCTGCGGTGAAGATTGCTGTGAGGGGTTAATCATTTCTGCCCTGCACTAGGGAGGGAAATAGTTTGTCAAATTTGATCTAGTCAGGAATCAAAAAAAACTTTTTTTTTTTGCACTTCCACTACTTAAATTACTAGTAACTTCATCAAAATAATTGTTAGCTAGAGACGACAAACAACCCTTCTTTGTATCCACTGATAATTTCACTTGGGTATTGACAATTTTCTTTTTTTTTTTTTATTAATTAACAAAACCATAGGGTAGGAGGGGTACAACTCCACACAATTGCCACCGCCCAATCTCCATATCCCACCCCCTCCCCCGATAGCTTTCCCATTCTCTATCCCTCTGGGAGCATGGACCCAGGGTCATTGAGGGTTGCAGAAGGTAGAAGGTCTGGCTTCTGTAATTGCTTCCTCGCTGAACATGGGCGTTGACTGGTCGGTCCATACTCCCAGTCTGCCTCTCTCTTTCCCTAGTAGGATGGGTCTCTGGGGAAGCTGAGCTCCAGGACACATTGGTGGTGTCTTCAATCCAGGGAAGTCTGGCCGGCATCCTGATGACACCTGGAACCTGGTGACTGAAAAGAGAGTTAACATACAAAGCCAAACAAATTGTTGAGCAATCATGGACCCAAAGCTTGGAAAAGTGGAGAGGAAGTATTAGGGAGGTACTCACTGCAAACTCTAGTATACTTCTGCTTTCTTACTTTGGTGCCATACTCCAAATTCAGTCAATTTCTGCTTTGCGTTTCTATAAATTATAATAGAAAAGAAAAGTACAAAAAGAGAAAGAGAGGAAGGAAGGACCAGGACATGAGCCCAGGCTCCCCACCTGCAGGAAGGACACTTCATTAACTGTGGAGCAGTTTGACAGCTATCTGTCTCTCCCTCTTTCTTTTCTTTTTTTTTTAAATTTTTTTATTTATAAAAATGAAACATTGACTAAACCATAGGATAAGAGAGGTACAACTCCACACAATTTCCACGACCAGAACTCTGTATTCCATCCCCTCCCCTGATAGCTTCCCTATTTTTTAACCTTCTGGGAGTATGGTTCCAAAGTCATTGTGGGATGCAGAAGGTGGAAGGCTTGGCTTCTGTAATTGCTTCCCCGCTGAACATGGGCATTGACAGGTCAATCCATACTTCCAGCCTGCCTCTCTCTTTCCCTAGTGGGGAAGGGCTCTGGGGGAGCAGAGCTCCAAGACACACTGGTGGGGTTCTCTGTCCAAGGAAGTCTGGTCAGCATCATGCTAGCATCTGGAACCTGGTGGTTGACAAGAGAGTTAACATGCAAAGCCAAACAAATTGTTGACCAATGATGGACCTAAAGGCTGGAATAGTACAAATAAAGACTTGGGAGGGGGTCCTCCATTTTGTATATAGCTAGTACGCATATTTTAGTTATATTCCAAAGGACCTGTGGATATACTAGTGTTTTTTTTTTTTTCTTTTTCTTTTTTCCACGAGCCTGAAATCTGATATGCCAGTGGATCCAAGTTATTGTCTGGGGAGATGATATCATGGCTGGAAAAAGGACCAAAAAGCTGGATCAGGGAAGACAGTAGCTCCCTAATATGAGAAAGGGGTATAAATATTGTTGCCTGTAAACCATATTGATTTGATGTGATCTGGGGCCCATATTCAGCTTAGGAGCCTATGTGACCTCCACATCCCTCTAGATCTGAGCTCACATTCTGTGGTGATGAGTAGGAACATTCCAAGCAGCCCCAATATCAGGACCCATCTTCTTCAGGTGTAGCATAGAGTATGTTGTCTATCCTCCCTTTAGAGGATGGAACATTCTCTATCATTGTTGATCCAGTTGAAGGCAAGGTTCTATGAGGGCCCACAAAGGGGTCTATTGTGTTGTTCCTGATAGAAATGACCAGTTGTTACCCTATTCTAATACTGTTTTAGCTTGTTCAGCTAGTTGTATTCTTAGCTCAGCTATTTCAGCTTTCAGCTGTCTAATAACCTTGAGATAATTAGTATTTTCTTCCAAATGCTTGTTAAGGAAATAGTCACAGGAGTGACTTCGCATTTGTTGTTTCTGTATTTCTGATGACAATTCTTTCAAACTTTTTACTCACTCCTGTGACTGTTTCCTTAACAAGTATTTGGATGTTAACCTCTCTATTTTGTGGTTAAGTCTTTGGGGGGCTTTTAGCTGGACTCTTGTCCTGGTTCATTTCTCCAATATTTATTCTTGTTGGTTTAACCATTCTATATAGTATGTTATGAGGTCCCTCTCTCAGTACTTTTCAAATTACTGATCACTCTTGCCTGGAGTGACTTCTGTCTAAGTAAGATACTTAAAGAGTTCACAGTTGTAGAAATCAACAATTGTTTCAATATTATTTCAATCCGTGAGTTGGAGCACAGAGGCTGTTAAAAGTCTCTTTTGTTCTTTTTCTTCCCCATAGGCTATGGGAGCCTGAGGGCTTTTAAACTATAAGTAGGCTTCTTAGCTTAACCACTCACTCCTTCCCAAGAGATAAAGCAGTGTGGGGGAGATATAGCACAGTGGTTATGCAAAGAGACTCTCACACCCCAAGGATCTAAAGCTCCGGGATCAATTCAGCTTCTCTGCCAAGTCAGCCAGCACTGCTGGGCCCTGTGAGTTTCTAAATAGACCTGTTTATAGTCTGTAGGTTCTGAAGCAATTATTCATAATGTTCTCATCAGGAGAACAATGTGTAAAGCCTCCCACCACACAGCCCCACTGCTAAGCCACCAAGGTGTAGATCCTCTCTTTAGTTTCCTGGTCAGTTCTCTGTTCCCAGATGTTAGCACAGGGCCTCCCTCTGGTGCTCCAGAGTCTGAGGGTAGTAGCAATGGAGACTCACAGTTGCATTTGGTAAGTCTTAGGGGAGTCCTCTCCTCCCTTCAGCAGTCTTTTTGTTGGTAAAACAGACTGGAGGTGGTCCGCAACTGGTAAACTGTGGACTGTTACAAGCCGCTCAATCTCTCCTTAGGCTCCTCTGTCCATGAGCCATAAGTGTTTTCACTTACTGGTGGTTTGGTGGGTTCCTGAAGTTACTCTAGTCCTGCCTTGTTGCAGTCCCAGGTGGTCTCCTTTAGTATTCCTAGTTGACTCCTACACAGATCTTTTTGGATGAGAGTGTTTGGTTCCTTAAGATATATCCCCGTGAGTCAGGTGGTAGCGCAGTGGGTTAAGTGCACGTGGTGCGAAGCTCAGGGACCAGCCTGAGGATCCTAGTTCTAGTCCCTAGCTCCCACCTGCAGGGGAGTCACTTTACAGGTGGTGAAGCAGGTCTGCAGGTGTCTATCTTTCTCTCCTCCTTTGTCTTCCCCTCCTCTCTCCATTTCTCTCTGTCCTATCTAACAATGATGACATCAATTACAACAACAATAAAAATCAACAGCGGCAACAAAAGGGAAAATAAATAAATTTAAAAAAAAATTTTTAAATATATCCCCAAGAGAAGAATTTTCAGGTCATAGGGTAAGTCTATTTCTAGCCTTCTGAGAGTTCTCCAGACTGCTCTCCACAGGGGTTGAACCAATTTACATTCCCACCAACAGTGCAAGAGTGTACTTTTGCCCTCATAACCTATCTAGCACTTGTTGTTGCTAACTTCTTATATGTGACAGTCTCACAGGGGTGAAGTGGTATATCATTGTTGTCTTTATATGAATTTATCTGACAATCAATGACTTGGGGCATTTTTTATGTGTCTGTTGGCCTTTTCTCTTTGCTTTATCAGATAAAAGAGAGAGAGAGAGAGAGAGAGAGAGAGAGAGAGAGAGAGAAAGCTGAAGTTAAGTGAATATATATCTGTGAGGAAATTTAAATGACCTGAAGAGACTCCACCATAAATGCAAAATTTTTCCAAAGCCTTATGCTTGATTATAAAAAGACATATGAAATCATGTTACAATATACAAAGACCCAGGTTTGAGCCCTCAGCCCCCAGCTGCAAAGGGGAAAGCTTTGGAGTGCTTCAGGTGTCTCTCTTTCTCCCTTTCAAACTCCCCCACCCCTCTTGATTTCTGGCTGTGTCTATCCAATAAATAAATAAAGATTTTAAAAGATATATAAGCAGCATTTAATTCTACAATATGCATGCATATAGTCATGTAAAACAAGTTTAAAATTATTATTAAAACTGCCTATGCTGACATTGTCTGAACTTTCAAATAAAATTGATTTTCCCAGAAAATGCACAGTAGGGTCTAGGTGATAGTGCCCCTATACCATGCACAAGGACCAAGTTTCAAGCCTCTGGTCCCTACCTGCAAGAAAGAAACTTCACAAGCAATGAAGCAGTACTGCAAGTGTCTCTCTCGTTCCCTCCCTGTCTCCCCCTACTTTATCAATCTCTGTTCTATAACATAAAAATTAGTAAATAAATCAATAAATGGAGAAAATGGATGCCAGGAGTGGTGTATTAGCAATGTGGACACTGAGCTCCAGCAATAAATGTGGTGAGAAGGAGGAGAGAAAAGGAAAGAAAAGAGCAGAATATTTATTTTGTAGTTTCATGAGTCTTGAATATATGCTTCCAGTTTAAGAAAGTCTACCATACTCCAGAAGGTACCAGAAAATGGCAGTGTGGTAGTTAAGGACTTCAAAGAGAGCCTTTACCCATTGTAATCAGTAGAATTTGGGAAAAATAAAAGCACACACACATACAATAATGAAAATATGATACCTGTTTTTGAGGAACAAAAGGTCTAGAGCTTTTATTATGTACTTGAAAGAACCTAAGTTTAACAAAAGTTTAAAACCCACTGCTACAGAAAAAAAAAGTGGTTTGGGATCACACTAACTTGTTTTCAAACACTGGCACCAACCTTACCATGATGCATGATATACCTCCTTTCTAAATCTCAGTATCCTTATTTCTAAAACAAGCATAACAATGTCTAAGACACAGAGGTTTGTGGGGCTTAAAAGTAATTCTATATATTAAATGCCTGACACAAAGCAAGCAATGAAAAATCTCATTTCATAATATGAAAGCACAATAAGTACATTTAATTAACACATTTATGATGGGACTTATACCATGGATAAATAAACCTTTTTATTTGGGGTGGTGGTGGTGCAGGAGTTTGGCTGATCTGAGCTGACTTCTATCAGAGAAAGAAAGAAAGAAAGAAAGAAAGAAAGAAAGAAAGAAAGAAAGAAAGAAAGAAAGGAGAAAAGAGAAAGAAGAAAAGGGGAGAAAGAGAGAGAGGAGAGAGAGGGGGGAGAGGGATAGGGAGAGGGAGAGGGTGAGGGTGAGGGGGGGTGAGAGGGGGGAGGGGGGGAGAGGCGGGGGAGAGCATTTAAGGTTTACCCAGTGAAATAGGGGACAGAATCAGACCTCTGTCACACTCATGGCAAAGCAGGCATTCTCTAAGGTGATCTATCTTGTCATCCCTGGAGAAGCCTTTTTCAAAGGCATTATACCTAAGTCTAAGAACCCCATTGAGAAACTCGGACCTAGATTCCAAATGTCAAATTTCCACAGACACAAAAAAATTGAATAAAAAGTATTTAGATAGGAAAATTTTATTCAGGTTAAGGAAAAACATATTCAATTGGTGCCCAAAATTCCCAAATATAAGGATATACATTCTTTTTGTGAAGAAAGTTTTTTTAATACCACTTTATCCTGACATATTTGTTTTCAGTTCTAAGCATACATCACTAAAAGATCTAGGATAAAAAAAGTCTCTAGAATTGAGCAAGAGATCTAATCCCCTTAAATGACATGTGAAGAAGCTTTTATAAAGACTTAAATACTTAGCTAATCCTACTGATTCGTGAAAAAGCCTTGAAGGGGTTAATGTGAAAGGCATACACAAACTTTGCTTCTCAGGGTGCCTTTCTTATCTCCTCCCTCTCAGACTCCACACTGCTAAAGCAGAAAAGAGCTGAATAACTACCTTACTGGCTTACTCTAAACTGTTGCCTATGAAAGAAGAACTGGGGACCTAAATATTCAGCCTGTTTTCATTCAAGTGTTCCAGCTGTTATACACACAGCATCCAAAGACATATCTGGGCTCATCGGAGTGTATAAGGAGCTGGCATCTGGAACTGAACTCCAAAGATGTAAGTAGTAGCTGGCGTGTTTAAGTAACTAATAGATGTTTTTCTATATTGTGCTAAGGAGGTCTCTTTAGGAAGATGAGAAGTAAATTATATTTTGTGCAAACAGTCTTCCTTCCCTAGCAAAGCAATGCTTTCACTCTGTTTTGTTTTTCAGATACTCCAGAAATGTTACTGAACAAGTTGTCTGTCTGTGCAAGCCCCCAAAAGTATGCCTAAATGGCCGAGCCCATTCACCCTGTGAACAAAGAAAGGTAAGACTCAGAAATGGTAAAGTGAGCGGTATTATTTTATTTATCGGCAGGTGTGACAAATAGGCACCATCTGCTGCAGAATATACAGCAACTCCCACTTGAGAAAGCTTATTACTTAATGGCTCCAGTCCCTGGCTGCTGGAATTGTTTTTTCATAGGCTGATGTGGAACCAGATACTCTTAGCAGCTGCTTCCTTAGTATTTTCTACCTTGTATAGGGTAGAGAAATGCAAAAAAAAAAAAAAAAAAAATTATTAACTCCTGAAAGCTACTGCAATGGGCAATTCTGACTTTGTCTTCTGAATTGTGTCTTTGATCATTTTCGTTAGCTATTTGGTAGGATTTCATATCTGGAAATATATTAATTATAATTATATAGGTAGGTGTCATACTGAAAATTAATGGCATACTAGCATGTTAAAAGGGAGGAAAGGTGAAATTAACTACTTGGATCTTCTGAGGACCAAGACAGGGCACAATTTGCATGTGTCTCTGTATCTTCTGCATTCAGAAGAATGAGTGGTGCTTGGCTGGTACTCAGTAAATGACAATATGATCTTAAAGCTCAACAACCAAACTTTGTTTTTTCTTATTATAAACAAGCTTCACTCAAAGAATCCCCTCAGAATTGATGGAAGAGGGAAACTCCATCTTCCTTTATCATTTTAAGAAAGAAAATTAATGAACTATGGGTGTATGCTTATTTTGTTTCTGTTAGATTCTATATACTATGTTCATGATGAACATTGCTGAAAACTTGACATTTCAATGGCCATAGCATAAACACAAGAAAAATTTCATTAAGAGGTTTCCTTGCCAAGTTAATGATTAAGCTTGCAATCTGAAAACCAAAGGTGCATTCATTCACACACACACACACACGCACACGCACACGCACACGCACACGCACGCGCATGCGCGCGCGTGTGTATACTACCCATATATATTTGTTATTGAATGAAATAGTGAAGTTCCAGCTAATGTTGTACATTCGCAAATAATTAATTTCATTCCCTGTATACTCCTCCAAACTTTCTCCCCTCGTTTCTTTCTTCCTCACTTCTTTAATTGCCTCTTTTTCCTAGCCAGTTTCCAACTCTTAACCAGTCATTCCACCCCCAACTTTCATCCATTTTCTAAACTCCTCATCATCTTAGCTCTTATATTTCTTCTTTTCATCCATCCCTCTAATTATTTTCCTTTCTTTTATTAATTCTTTGCCATTTTCCTCCCTTTTTCTCCTCTTCATCAAAAGCTTTCAACGAAAAAAAGGGTGGAGCTTGATTTTTATTTTGTAAGCTTTCCTTAAAGGACAGCAGAATACTTAAATATATAATGATTTTCCCACAAATAGCAGATCCCTCAGAATTAATAGATCACACTTTCTTTTGAAAATTCTTGGGTTTTTTTCCCTGCATGGCAACAAATTTTTAATGGAGCAATCACATTTTCTATGCAACTCATTAATTAGTTGCCAAAGAAAGATATTCCAATCCTGTCTGGAATGTTTTTGTGAGAAACTGTCTCAGATACAGGACTAACACAACAAATGTTTAATTTTGGATTACTCATTTCAAAGTCCTTAATGAATTTAAGAAATTGAAATGCTAGAACTATTTAAATTGACTAGAGCTTTTTATATACTATAGATGTTGAAGTTTTAAAAAAGAAAGATGTAATTAATTTGCAAAGCTATCAAATTAATATTTAAAGAAACTGACAACTGTACCTGAACTAATAATTCTTTTAAATTCTTACAAACTTCAAGAATTATTTTTGCAAGAGCACTGCTCAGTTTTGGTTTATGGTGGTTTAGGTGATTAAATTTGGGACTTTGGAGCCTCCGGCAGGAAGAATTTTCTTTTACACTTTGTGTAATTCTAATAAATATTTAACAAGTGTTAACAGTAAGGATTATTCAATAACTTTTGTATGAAACAGAAAAAATATTATCAATTGTTACTGAAGAGTATCTGAGAAACACAATTGAACTTTCTTAAATCTAAGACTGTAAATCCATCTCATGAGTTTTCCTTCAAATAGTGTGATTGGATTATTAATTTAAAAATATTTAATCATATAATTCAGTGATTCTATATTATAACCTAGAAGTTAGTCTTCTGTTCCCACAATTAGAGATTGGGGCATTAGAGAGAGGAGTAAAAAGAAAAAGGAATTTGGGCTCTTCCTCAACCTAAATTAGCAATCAAAGCACAGATAAGCCTGTGCCTCTCTTGAAATTGTCATTGCTAAGTGAATTTCTTCAAACATATACAAGTATTTAAGTTGTACAATTTTTGCGCAGTTAAAGCTAACATTTTGGGAGCTGGGTTGTGGTGTACCTGGTTAAGCACTTGCATTAAAGTGTGCAAGGACCTGGGTTCAAGCCTCCTGTCCCCACTTGCAGAGGGAAAGCTTTATAAGCAATGAAGCAGGTCTGCAAATGTCTCTCTGTCTCTCTCCCACCTTATCACCTACTCCCATCTAAATTTCTGTCCTATCAAATAAAATAAAGTTATAATACAATAAAATAAATTATTCAAAAAATTAAAAATAAACAAAACAAGCATTTTTGTATAAGGGATAGATTGTTGAAAAGTTCCTCAAGGAGTTTATAAACTTCAACTTGGGGAGAGAAATAGAAATATTAGATTAGAATAGAAATAAAAATATTAGAATATTTAATAGAAATATTAAATGTTAATATTTAATAAATAGAAATTATTTAACAAATAGAAATCTACAATATTAGATTAATCTACATTTTAGGAGAAATGTAATATATGTGGGGATTTGGATCTGGATGGAAAATCAAGGTCAGTTTTATAAGCTGATCCATGTTGAATGCTAGTATTTTCTCTAGTAATGTTCCAAGATGGAACTTGTCAAACAAAACCACAGGGGCAAGAATTCAGGAACAGTGAGCTTTATAATATGACTGGAAAGGATAGTGGAAGGAAATATAGTTAGTCAGGGTCAAAGTATTAGCAGCCTTAAATTCCTAAGATAACAGAGTGAAGTCCAAAGATAATAAGAAGCCTCAAAGGCAAAATATGAACTTCAAAAGTCTATTCCTTTTTCAATCTATTAGAACAGTTATAAGTCAATTCTATAGCACTAAAATATAAAGTTATAAAACCAATAGAAGAAGATACACAGCTCAAGGGCTGGAAAAACAGCACGATAGGCAAAAAAACTTTCATGTATGAGACTCTAGAGTCTCAGGTTCAGTCCCCAGTACCAGCATAAACCACAGCTGAACAGTGCTCTAGTCTTTCTCTCTTATCTCTCTCATTATAATAAAATGAAGATTTGTCTTTAAAAAAAGTGGGAGGCGGGCGGTAGTGCAGTGGGTTAAATCCAAGTGGCACTAAGTGTAAGGACCAGATTTAGGATCCTGGTTCAAGCCCCTGGCTCCCCACCTGCAAGAGGGTCACTTCAGAGGCAGGTCTGCAGGTGTCTGTCTTTCTCTCTCCATCTCTGTCTTCCCCTCCTCTCTCCATTTCTCTCTGTCCTATCTAACAATGACGGCATCAATAACAACAATGATAATAACTACAACAACAATAAAAAGGGCAACAAAAGGAAAATAAATAATAATAAAACAAGCACACAAAAATAATCACTAAGAAGATACACAGCTTGAATTTTTTATAAGTTACAAGAAAACTTAAAAAACATATTCTTTAGATATAAGCACATGTGTGAATAAAAATCAAGGTAATAATAAAATTCAGAGTATCGATTAATTCTGGGGAGAAGCAGGTAGAATGATATGGAACAGAATATAAGTAAGTATAATATGAATTACTAATTATTTTAATGTAAAAGTTGATAGGTGTTTGTTCACATTCATTTGTCTATATGTGCTATTGAGTAAGCAAATAAAATAGGCCCTGAATGCATCCACAGGGACAATGTGCTATGTGCTACACAAGGAGTATGACATCCAAATCTGTGTATCTGAAATCCACAAGAGACAAAACAGATGTCAGAATACATAGAGGCTTCTTCCACTTGTTTTGCAGTAGAAGTTTGACTTTCACTTTTCTTCTCAAGGGTTGGTGAGAAGTAATTTATAAGATACATGGATGAAAAATCTACTAAACTCTTCTCTGGACCAGCACCACAATCTTATGGAAAGGGGCTGCAAAGAGAGGAAGTAGTGCAGAAGGCAGGTGCTCAGCCCAGTAATGTATACAGGAAGCATATTTAAGAAATAAGAGCCTATTTGATTTTACATAGTACTGTTAGGATTCAGTATTTGAAGTGCCTCAGTTTTATTCCTAGAAGAGTACTTCTAAATCTTGGATACATATCAATATGACTCTATGGCTTTTAAGACATGCAGATGTTTATGTTCCCACAGGGTCCTACTGAGTCAAAACTTCTGAAGGAGGAGCCTATGTATGTTTAGTTTCCCAAAATGTATAAGAGATCCCGAAAGGCAGCAGGGTCTGAAAGCTATTTGTTGCAGAGTGTGCTTAGAAGCTTTGAATAGTCACAATTGAAGATTACAGGGTCCTGTTACAGTGATTATTATCTAAAAAAGTAAGAAAAGGGACTAAACATCTGCATTTGTAATAAACATCTTCCAAATAATTCTGATAAAGGAGTATCTTTGGAACACATTATGAAATGTTGCCCCAAAGGTTAGGTTATAAAACACCTCAGGGCCTCAGGGTGATTACTATGTGTATTTGTTTCCTAGGACTGCCATAAACAAAGAATCACAAACTGGCTGGCTTAAAATAACAGAAATGTATTCTCTCAAATTTAGAGACTAGAAATCTTAAATCAAGAAATCAGTAGAACCACCTTCTCTCTTGTAATCAGTAGGACAACAATCTTCCCTCGCCTCTTCCAAATATTGATGGAAATCTTGAAATTTCATAACATTATAGACCCATTAGTCCCATCTCTACCTGTCGTGTTGAATTAGGGCCAACCAATTGATTGCATTTTCAAATACCCTATTTCCCAATAAGGTCACATAGACAGGTACTTGGGGTTAGGAGTTCAATATACATTTTGGGAAGAAGGGATCACAATTAATTCCATAATACAATTTTCATTAGTTTTTGAGTAGAGAACAGAAAAGTAACAAATGAAAGAAACTGTTTTTTTTTTTTTTTGCTAGGGAATATAAATAAATTGACAAGCTTGTGCTTAGAATGCACATTCATTGGATATTCCTTGATCTCGAGTATCAGAAATCAGTAGTCCTGAGTAAAGGCCTAAAAATCTATATTTTTAATATTCTGTGTATGAAAGGAAGGGGTTCATGCAAAGCACACTTGAAAAAGACTAGATTTGGAAGAACAAACAAGAACTATGGTGGTTATTGGGGGGTACACAATGTTGATAAAGGGGAATGATGACTTAAACAATGTGCATGTATGAATGTGCAAGTATCAAATGTCATGGGGGAAGAGAAACTCCTAAAAGAATGCTTTGAATCTGCATTTATAGTAAGTTACTTGTGTGAGCCATAGCCTTTGAGGAAACAGGCAACAAAAGATACCAAAATGATTTTGTAGTTCAGTGGTGAACTAGATTAAAACTGATGTATCTTTAAGTATAGCAAAAGTGTACTTTAGGGAGCTGAGAGATATCTCACCACTTTATCATACAGCAAGCACCTGGGTTCTAGGTGCCAGGCACCATATAGGAGCCCACACAAAGAGAAATGTTCAGGAATGGTGGAGGAGTGATATAATGTCTCTGTCTTTCACCCTCTATCTAGAAAAAAAAAAGAGTGCACCAAGAATGGTGAAATTCTATTTTCATAAAGTCCTACAGGAAAAATATTTTTTAATCTTTCCTAGAATATTGCTCCAAAGACAGTAGAAAGGTAACTTGTCTCTCTGCTTCTGTTTCTTGTGAAGCAAGTGACTCTACACGGATCATAGGGGCAGTAGGTATGTAGATGAATAATCACAAAGATTACAGAAAGTATGATAATAAGGAAGTCAATGTATACTTTAAACTTAAATGCTCCCAGACTGAAGGCAAAACACTAAGATTATAAAAGTGTATTGTGGTTGTTGGAGCTATATTTATTAACTCTCTCAAGGTGGGTTAAAATAGAACTGGGCTCCACTGTCAAACTTTTTGCTGCTACTATGCATAGCAGTTTGATAGGTGAAGGTGGTTTGTATTATTTTATTCATAGATATTAAAATTGTTTTTTAATGTGACAAACTAAATTGTTTTGGGAAAATTCAGTAGCAAATATTGTATTTGCACATTTGAAAGCTTTAGCACTAATGGAAAATGCAGTTATTTATTCAGAATAGACATTCAGACATACTTCCTCAATGTATTTGTTCTGTAAATATTTTTAAATATTGTACTTATTTTGTTTCAGAAATAGAGAAATAGAGAGAGACTAGAGCACTGCTCAGCTCTGATTTATGGTGATGCTAGATATTGACCTGGGACCTGGGAGCCTCAGACATGAAAGTCTCTTTGCGTAACCCTTATCCTGTCTCCCCAGCCCAAACAGTATTTTTTTTAAAGTACTTTCAGGTGTGGCAATATAGCTCACTTGGATGGTGCTCTTGCCTGCTTTGTCATGTGTAACGGCTAGGTTCAATTTCATCTCCTATTGCTCTGAAGAAAATATGAGTGCTATATTCTCTCTGCATTTTTTTATCTGAAAAAAAAGTTAACTTCTGGTGGTGAAGCCCCAGAGATGACAAAAGAATTCTCACTCTCACAGACCTAAATGAGAGAAACAGAAAAGAAGCAAATCTGTGAGATTTCATTTGGTTTAGTCATCTATATTCTGCATCTGAACTAAACCATCTAGTAGTTTTCCTTCACTTTTTTATTTATTTTGCTTAGCACAGTTACCTCCAGTTCCATCCATTTTGTCCTAAATGATAAAACCTCATCTTTTTTTTCCCCTTTTGTTGCCCTTGTTGTTGTAGCCTTGTTGTGGTTATTATTATTGCCATTGTTGATGTTGTTCGTTGTTGGATAGGACAGAGAGAAATGGAGAGAGGAGGGGAAGACAGAGAGTGGGAGAGAAAGATAGACACCTGCAGACCTGCTTCACCGCCTGTGAAGCGACTCCCCTGCAGGTGGGGAGCCGGGGGCTCGAACCGGGATCCTTATGCCGGTCCTTGCGCTTTGCGCCACATGCGCTTAACCCACTGCGCCACCGCCCGACCCCCAAACCTCATCTTTTTTATTGCACAGTAGCATTCCATTTAATATAGATGCCATCATTCTTTATCCAGTTCTTTGTCATTGGGCATGTAAGTTGGCTATTGTAAATAATGCAGCTAGGAGCATAGTAGTGCATATGTACTTTTTTGTTTCTTTGTTTGTTTGTTTTTCCTCCAGGGTTATTGCTGGGCTCGGTGCCTGCACCATGAATCCACCGCTCCTGGAGGCCATTTTTTTCCCCCTTTTGCTGCCCTTGTTGTTGTAGCCTCGTTGTGGTTATTATTATTGCCATTGTTGATGTTGTTCGTTGTTGGATAGGACAGAGAGAAATGGAGAGAGGAAGGGAAGACAGAGAGGGGGAGAGAAAGATAGACACCTGCAGACCTGCTTCACCACCTGTGAAGCGACTCCCCTGCAGGTGGAGAGCCGGGAGCTCGAACCGGGATCCTTACGCCCGTCCCTGCGCTTTTGCACCACATGCCCTTAACCCACTGCGCCATGGCGCGACCCCGCATATGTCCTTTTGAATTACTGACTCTCTGTCTTTTGGATATTTTCCTCGGAGTGATATTGCCAAATAATATAATATTTTCATTTTTGCTTAAGGACTCCCCATGCTTTTTTCCATAGGGGCTGCACCAGTTTGTGTTCCCACCAACTGTGTATCAGGGTTCTATTTATCCACACCTTGGTCAATACTTGTCATATCTTATTATTATTTTTTTGATGTAGGATATTCTCACAAGTGTAAGGTACTATTTCAATGTGGTCTTAGTTACATTTCCCTAATGATGTGATAAAAACAAATAGCAAGCATAAAAAAATGGTAACCAAATTGTCTCTTTGGATTTCATGGGAACTATGGTGGTTATTGGGGGGCTACACAATGTTGATAAAGGGGTATGATGACTTAAACAATGTGCAAGTATGAAAATATATCCCTGAAATCTTTTAATTTTAAAAATACTGTTAAATCACTAATACAAAAAGAAAAGAAAAAAAAAGCTTAGAGAAGTCTACATTCCTGAAAATTCCATGATTTTGTGAGATGACTCAAAGTACTGGAACTTAGATATTAAAATATGATTCATTAAGTATAGGTCTTTCTTATTGTAGTGCTATATTTTCTTTCTTAGCTGTGATTTTCAATCCTGACTGCACTTTAGAGTCACTCTGGGTAGCTTTTGGAAACTCATCAATGGTTAGCTCTCAACCTAGACAAATGAAGTCTAAATCACTTAGTTTATTATTCTGACCCCAACTGTGGAGATGATGTTTCAGAAAGCTTAGGTCAGGTCCCAGGATTTTCATTTTAATAGGTAAGGCATGTCAATCAAATGGTCAGTTAGTTTGGAAAATATCGTCCTAATTTAGCCTAGTTATTAACTTCTGTTTAGTCACCTCATTTTTCTTCAGCCTTTCAATAGCTATTTACCACATATAAAAATAAGCTACCAAAAGTAGAAAAAAATCAGGATATCATCTTAAATGAAATTTCCCATAGTAGAAAATTTTGTAATATATCAGTTAACATTTATTTCATGAGAAATCACTGTTTGTTTTTCTTAGGCACGTGACTCTTCTTTCTGTCCTTGATTTTCAAGGAAATAAATCTTCTGGAGAATTTTGTGGGTGCCACTGCTGTCAGCATCTCTGAAGTATCTTCCATCTGAGAATTACCAGGTCTTACAAGAAGTTCCTTCCAGTCCACAGTGGAGGACATCAAGAAAACTGTAGAAAAATTCACATCCTCCAGATTGTCAGTCCTGTCACAGTGAGCGGCAGGTAACTTATAAGCTCCATCCACGGAAAAAAAAAAAGAAAGAAAAATAGACAAGAGGAGTGAAAACTCAGATATGCTGAGCCTGAAGTATACAGCATCCTTTAGAAGGTCTCATAACAGAAGAATTCAATTAAATATAAATAATTGGTGAAAACATTTAGGTAAAACATTTAGGTAAATTGGAATCCTCTTTCTCTTAACCAAAACTGTAGGAGTGTGATAGAATACTTGGCTACCAGTATTATAAGGACATTTCACCATAGTTGTTTTCATTGTTATCAGAGCAGGGCTGAATAAATCAAAAGATTTATCTATATATTTTAAAGAAATGATTAGTAAATTCTGATAAAGCCTATTAAGGAGGGGTATAGTGTGCTGGAGAACAGTGTGGGGAAACTGCCAAATTAGAACTTCACTATTTTTTTGTTTGTCCACTTGACTCTGATTATCATCATTTGTATGAAATTGTTAGAACATAACCAATACATTCAGTGATAATCAAAGTGACAGTGGAATGCCTCAGGGGCACTAGAAATCAGAAACAGAAGTGACTCAAGTTTTGAGTGATGACAGAGGTGCATTTCAGATATCATGGAAATCTCACTGGGAGGGCCCATTATCCCACCCTGGCTACAGAGGTTGATACCACTTCAGATAAGTATTCCAACCTATACATGTATGTGGGTTTATTCTTGAGCCTCCTAGCCATTCTCCTCATCCTGCTCTTCACAATGCTCCTTCGACTCAAACATGTCATCTCACCCATCACCTCTGAGAGCACAGAAAGTGTTCCTCAATTCACAGATGTAGAGATGCAGAGTCGAATCCCCACTCCTTAAACCAGGATGGTGAGATTTAGTAGATCTCAGCAGTCATTTTTATGCTAATATTCAAGAAAGCTTGCTTTGCAACACATAGCTTCTCATGTAAGAAATCAACAAATTAATGCTTTTTCTGTGTTATGCTTTATCTGGACTTTATTTGTGTGATGTATAAAATATTAAAGGCACATTCTTTACCAGGAATATAGGAACTGGCAATTGGTTGCAAGGGCAGGTTTCCATAGTAACCAAAGAGCACCTGGACCTTAAGCAAACCTCAGACCACAGACATTCATATGCAGTTATAGTAAGAGACACTGGATCTCTGGAAACTCCAAGAGCAAACAAGAAGAATTTCCCTTCAAAACAACTGATTGTTTAAAGAGGGTACCCTAAGAAAAAGACAATAATTAATTTAGCACATGGACCCTAAAAATGATCAACATGAGGCTAAATCATATCAGAGATTACTGGAAGATAACACTAACCCTTCCCCAAAGGAGCAGTGATTTTATCATCCAAGCCCACTGGATTTGTCCCAAATGAAAGAAGAGATTTAAAGAAACTTTCAGTTTAAAAAGCATATATATTAATAATAATAATCTAGAGGAAAGGAATGTGCATTTTATACCTGTGTTATTATTATTACCAGAATTTTAGAAACTCATATAATGGCAGATGTATTACAAAACTCTGGAATGATGACCTGCCCCCAAACCAAGCGAAAATTAAGGCAAAATATGCTCATGGCAACGAACCTTATATTACATTGACAGCTGCTTTGCCTTTTTCTTCTTCTCCATCATGCTCCAGAATTGAATCACACACTATTTGTTTAAATGTGGTCTTGGCCAAGAAGACTCAGTTATACTATAAAGGAGAAACAAAATTATTTTGGTATTCAGTCACTGAATGGTTTTGAATTTGGACAAAGCATTCAAGTCTCTGTGTCCCATTTTTTGTTTGTTTGTTTGTTTGTTTATAAAATGAACAGAACAGAGATATACTTAGTTATCAATAGACTCATTTTAAATACAAGTGGAAGAAAAACAAAATGAGACAAGGGAAGAAAGAACTAAACAACACCTTGAAACAAATATTTATTGAGATCAGTGTCTTCAAATATCACATTAGTCTTTCCCAGAAAATGTTCCTCTTCTTTTGATCCCTGCCAAAGGATAAAGTATTTCACTTATTAACTAAAAAGGAAATATATATCCATTCTCATAAGTAGTCCTAGTACGACAGTAGTAGAAAAACTTATTTTTGTTAAATAATAATTCCAAAGGGAAACCAGATGAAATGAGTTCTGTTTACATATTATATTAGAAACCTGGCTATTTTCTTGCCACCAAAGAACTAATACGCCTGTGTTAAATTCTACTTTGATTTAAAGCAATCTGTTCTCTCTTTTAAATAAAAGGTAGTCATCAAATTTCACAGGGTGCTCCCTTGGGAACTATAGTGGTAAGAAAGAAATGAAACTGATGTTGGGTTAATGCCACTTCAACCAGACCTGCAGTGCTCTCTGTAACCAATTTAGATCAGCCCCTTTACTCTGATCTAAATCTAGCTTGCTGGTGAAATTCCCAAGTGCTTTCTAAATTTATACATTGTCATTTGCCAATACTTCCCTCTCTAAGGGGCTGCAAAGTGTGAAATTCCCACATGCAGAGCTAAACTTAGCAGCAAGGCTGACTCTGGCACACCTGTTACAACAGTGTATTGTAAGAGATGACAGCTACATTCTGCACCATTCACTAGAAATCAGCAGGTAGACTAAGACACACATAGAGCATAGACTTCCCTTTTGGGATTATATTTTTCCAAAACACAAAGTGACTCATATCATTGCATTTGATGACTTAAGTTGTATCTTTATTCAACACTAAGAGTCCATGTACCCTTCAAAAAAAAAATCAGTTCTTGGCAGCCCTACATAGAATTCATCAAAGGCCACCAAAATACACTAGAACTACTTAAGGACACATGTGTTTACCCCTCACCCCAGAATCCCCCTATTGTGCTCACAGTATTTGAATGCACTTTATGATTAAATCAGTGGATAGATAACTGAGATAAACTATTCTTTGAACAATGACTAGCAAGATACCCAATGCTCTGTTGCTGAATTTCATGGACAGACACTGTAAATATAAACATTGTCCAACTGACCTCCCTAGTCCAAATTTCAGGAGTTTAGAACTGTTCATTAAACACTGACTTATATAAAGTTCCCTAATTTATGGTGAGGCTACTCACCTGGAAAATAACTGCCTGCTTTCATCACAACCACCTTCATGGGATCCAGATCTTCACTGAATTTAACCAAAGCACAGAACACATATTGTACTAAAATAGCAGCTTAAAATCCCTGCAATTTCCAGTGGTAACATAAATGGAGATGCATTTAAACAGATGTGTCATTACAGTGACTCACATGATAGTTAATCTTTAGGAAAATAAACTCCATGTTTTCATCATAGCTAATTTAACTGTAAAGTAAATAATCTTCCATTTACATTAAATTTTATCTACAATATATAAATTACCATATATTAATATTCAGAAGGCAGCTAGAGCAACCAATATGTGTAATTTAAATTTATGTATCTACCCAATATGCTGACTTGATACTTCCCTTTCCTAGCCCTATTCTCTACAACATTGCACATTACCTTAATATATATATGAACTGGTAGTTATATAGAGATAGACTCTTTTTTGTGGTAAAAAATGTTTATTGATTTTATTATAGCAAATCATATGCAATTGCAATATACATATGCTCAAATGTCAATAATTTATATAATTCAACCTAATAAAAGACTTGCCACATGAAATCTTTGAATAATAAACTCTCCTAATATGTTTTAAAATAGTTCAACTTCTAAAAACGTACTATGTATACATTTCAGAATTTGGGGTTGCACAAGACAAAGTATATTGTTAAAGGCTTATGTGCTATGTATTATATATTAGGCAGGAAATATTAAGGTTAATAAAGAAAAGATGGTTTCATCCAGTCTAACCTTTCCATATATGCCAAATCTAAAGCTCTGGACTCATAACTAAGTTTGATTGCTGCAGACTCCATCATGCTTACTAAGTAGGTAAAAGAAGTCCATTTAATACAATTAAATGGCTATATATAGTAATAAATTTTATTCATCTGCATTTGTACAAAAGAAGAAATTTATAACATACTATTGTGTGCAAAAAAATTGGATTACTTTTTTAAGTCATTAGTATTTGAAATACAATCTTACTGTATGAAAACAGAACTATAAATATTTGAATAAATGTTTTGCATGTCATTTTTGAGCTCTGGAAAATAAATACTGACTGTTTGGTTTGCTGAAAAATATCAACTATCTGAAAAAAAAATGTGAAGAGTACTTGTCTCTCTGTCTTAAATAAATTGTAATAGTTGCAAATTTCCGAGATTTATTTTAGCTGTTTTTTCCCTTGTTCTCTAACCCCCTAGCTTTTCTTTGCTCCCCACATGCAAACTTTTTGGTGAATTTATTTGTTTCTTTAATAGTAATGTGTGGAAAAAATAAAAAGGAAAATACCTTCCAGCTATCAAAGCAGGTAAGGATAGAATCAGAGAAGACATTTAAAGATCCAGTATATTCCAACATACTCATTTTGTAGAGCTTTTAATTTATCTTCTATTTCACACTTTGTTCAATGGATCCTAACAGCATACCTGTTATGATTATTGAGTGGAGGTACTACAGAGTCTGTTTGGTGGAGGAGAACGTGAGCATAGAGGCTAGTGAGACATTCATGGTTACAAAGAAGTCATTTCAAGATTACACTGCCCACCTTTGAACTCCTACTTAAGTACTCATTCCACCAACCTTTGCTTCCTGAAAACTAAATAGATAGTTCAAAGCTGGTCATTTTAAAACACTCAAAGTTGTACAGTGTTTGGATTTAGGTGATTAACTCCCTGTGCCCCAATTCTAAAGCAGTAAGCAGAATTCTGCCATCTCTTAAAAATACCTTTAGAGGGAGTCGGGTGGTAGCGCAGCGGGCTAAGCACAGGTGGCACGCAAAGCACAAGGACCGGCATAAGGATCCCTGTTTGAACCCTGGCTCCCCACCTGCAGGGGAGTCACTTCACAGGCGGTGAAGCAGGTCTGCAGGTGTCTGTCTTTCTCTCCTCCTCTCTGTCTTCCCCTCCTCTCTCCATTTCTCTCTGTCCTATCCAACAACGACAACAACAATAATAACTACAACAATAAAACAACGAGGGCAACAAAAGGGAATAAATAAATAAAATAAATATTAAAAAATTTCAAATACCTTTAGAACTTCAGCAACACATATTTAACAGAGTAGGAAATTTTACACAATAGCATCTCCTATAGCTTTCATTTACATAGGTGAAGAAAAGAGGCAGAAATATAGATTATCACTTACAATGCAAATTTCAACCCTCTAATATTTTGCTTTAGTGTTCACAGTCAATGCCAGTTCTTTGCATGATTATTATTCTTTTCCTTCTCTATAGAAATGACAACACATCCTCTTGGGTTTAAAAATATTATTATCATTTAAAATCGTATAGTGTTCTGGTTGGTAAAATAGCTCAGTTGGATAGTGCACTACTTTGCCATTTGAGTGACCCAGGTTCAAATCCAACCCCCACCATACTGAAGTAAACTTTGGAGCTGTCGATTATTCCCCCCACCCCTCTGCCTCTCTATCTCTACTGAAAAAAAAAATTACATAGTGTTCTATGTGCACACAGAAATTCCGTTTGAGTCCTATGATAAATATAATGATATTAAGAAAGAGAACTGCTGGCTTGAGAAGCTTCTTCAAGTAATGAATTACTATAGTTGCAAACAAAGAAAATGAAAACACGCAGCACATTTTTAGTAGAAAAAGGAAATCCACATAGTGAATATCATATATGAATAGCAATAATGACCATTTATTGCAACTCATTTTCATATCAAGTATTTATTGATTACATGATGCATAGACATGGGAGAAAATAAGAGAGGTATAATACACACTATGTTGGGCTTGGCTCTGCAGGGATCAAAAGCTTGCAATCAGAAAACCTATAATCTGTCGAAGATGACAAGTACTTGAAGTCATTAATTTGTTCATTCAGTGAACATTTATCCAACATCTACTGTGTGTGCAGTCATGAATATTACTGGTGAAAGTTATAGCCAGCTGTGATGGACAGCACCTCCCAGATAAGTACAACAAACCATACTGTGAAGCAGCAGTTAAGGGTACTTGGATGCATACAAAATAGACAGCATACTGTTTAGGCTGGACTGGATTACCCAGGAAGACTATTGTGGAGATGCTATTTAAATTCAAGTGTCCCAGGAGGTGGTGCTGTGGATAAAGCATTAGATTCCCAGGCATGAGGTCTCAAGTTTGATCTCTGCCATTGCAAGTGCCTGGGTGATGCTCTGGTGATGTCTCTCTCTCTCTCTCTCTCTCTCTCTCTCTCTCTTTCTCTGCTTTTCTCTCATGAATACATAAATCTTTAAAAATATCAAAAGATATCTAGGCTCAAGTCTACTGGATGAGTAATAAAAAGATAATAAGACAATCCACAGAAAGAACAGCGTATGCAAAGTCTCTGGGGTTAAATAAACTTGGCATGTCTGAAAGAGCAAAGTAACTGTGGAAACATTTCCAGATTATTGTTCAGGTTGATAAGGACGGGGACATACAGGTCTTGTTGGGTAGTGTTATGAGATTTTAAGTATATTTTAAGCATAGAAAATTATGGAAATCCAATAACAGCTCTACCTGGAGGATGATACAATGAGGGACAAAAGTGGACACAGGGAAACCAGTTAAATTATTACCCTTGACTTATTATTATCAAGCAGTAGTAGGTAGAAATAAAGATAAATGATTTGCTTTAAGATATATTTAGGTAAGGCGGGGGAGACAGCATAATGGTTATGCAAACAGACTCTCATGCTTGAGGCTCCTAAATCCCAGGTTCAATCCCCCACACCACCATAAGCCAGAGCTGATCAGTGCTCTGGTGTTTCTCTCTGTGTGTGTGTCTCTCTCTGTATCTCTCTCAAAAATAAAATCAATTAAAAAAAATATATATATATATATTTAGGTAGACCTATGTTTGTAGCAGCACAATTCATAATAGCTAAAACCTAGAAGCAACCCAGGTGCCTAACAACAGATGAATGGCTGAGAAAGCCATATACACAATGGAATACTATACAACTATTAAGAACAATGAACCCACCTTCTCTGGCCCATCTTGGATGGAGATAGAAGGAATTATGTTAAGTGAGCTAAGTCAGAAAGACAAAAGCAAATATGGGATGATCCCACTCATACACAGAAGTTGAGAAAGGAAGAACAGAAAGGGACACTCAAAGCAGGATTTTACTGAGTTTGGAGTAGGGCACCAAAGTAAAAATCTCTGTGTGGAGGATGAGGGTGGATGTTTGGCTTCACTGGTGGGAGGGGGGAGGATGGGATGGGACACAGACTTGTGGTCATGGGAATGGTGTTTATGTACACTCCTATTAATTTGTAGCCATATAAATCACTGTTTAATTAATATGAGATGGGAAAAGTTGATTGGGTGTCTCAAACTTTTTTTTCAATTTTATTTATTTACTTTCCCTTTTGTTACCCTTGTTGTTTATATTGTTGTAGTTATTGTTGTTGTCGTTGTTAGACAGGACAGAGAGAAATGGAGAGAGGAAGGGAAGACAGAGATCGGGAGAGAAAGATAAGACACCTGCAGACTTGCTTCACCTCCTGTGAAGCAACTCCCCTGCAGGTGGGGAGCTGGGGGATTGAACCGGGATCCTTATGCCGGTCCTTGCACTTTGTGCCACGTGCACTTAACCTGCTGCGCCATGACCCAACTCCCTGTCTCAAACTTTTTAATGTACAGACCATAGGCTGAGTCTTTGAAATGTTGACTCTCTTAAAAGCTTAGACCAGGAAGAACAGAAGCAACTGGTGGCGTTATTCAATAAGATACAGCTATATACAAATAATGTCAAAAGACATAAATTATGGTGATGTGTTGTAGAGCCAGATGTTGTAGTGCACGGGCCGCAGAGAAGAGAGAGAGAGGGTCCGGAGCAAAGAGGAAACACAAATCTTTATTCGCGCTGGCACCTCAGAGTTGGGTGTTAGAGAAGCGGGTTGGACCACGTGGAAGTAGAGAAAATGGCCGCCTCACGCAGTAACCTTTCCTGCGCCTGAACACCAGAGTGGAGCGCTGGCAAGAGATCGAGGTGCAGAAAACGAAGGATTTTTATAGGAGTAGATTTCGAGAGAATGGGAAGGGGGAGGAGTAACCATAGCACTCCAGGATAGGATGATAACTCTTGTGAGAATGGGAGGGGGGAGGAGTAACCAGAGCACTCCAGATATCGCGGGGATATAGACAATGTCCTGAGGGCACAACATGGCTGAACAGGCACTCCGAGAATGTCCCAACTCTCCAGGGAACTAGCAGCAGCCTGAGGGGACAACATGGCAGATGTGACTGCATTGGCACAATTTCCCAGCATCTCCCCCTTTCCTTTTATCTAATGCCCAGGACAACAGTGTGTAAAGTCTATGAACTACTCAGGGTCAGTCTATGAAAAACCAGCAACGTGAAGGGAAGGAAGCTGCTGTAAAATTGTCTAAAGTGGCCAAAGGGTATACCAGCAAGTCCGATAGAAGTCTCAGTCCAAAGTAGGCGACTAGGGGGAGAAATGGCAGGGGATGAAATGCTGCATGAGGAAGGTCAGCCTCTGGAATTCTGCTTTTCTGTAGATTGTGAGCTGGAACCGCCAAAATATGACAGGTCAAAGCAAAAGCAGGAAAGGCAGACAGGCAGTAAAAAGGTTCTGTCCTTGGAGTCTGCGAATCAGATTCTTCAGATCGCGTCAGGTGACATCTAGGGTTTCAGGGGGTGTGCCACTGTAGTCGTGCCATCTAGTGGGTGATGTCAGGGTGAGCAGGGGTCCAGATGTTTTTTTTCTGGGATTCCTGTGGAAGAAACATAAACAATCTGCTTCTCATGGTTAGCAGGGCATCTGATTTGAATGCTTTATAGAAGAAGAGGTTTGGTGCCTTGACCAACTGAGTATTGGGGGATGTATCTTTCCTATTCATTTATGATTATATTTTATATTATTTGTCATGGTAGTCAGCCATTTATCTGGAAGGTCCTGTGTGATTCATGGGGAAAAAGACCTTATCTTTGAACAAAGACTCTAAGGTGTAGGGAAGCAGGAACTATCTTATCCCTTTTTTTTTTGTATCTTGCCTTTTGTTGCCCTAGTTGTTCTTGTTGTAATTATATTGTTGTTATTGCTTATATTGTGGTTGTTGGATAGAACAGATGAAATGGAGAGAGGAGGGAAAGACAGAGGGAGAGAAAGATACCTGTAGACCTGCTTCACCGTCTGTGAAGTGATTTCCCCGCAGGTGAGGAGCTGGGGTCTCAAACTGGGATCCTTAAGCCAGTTCTTGCACTTAGCACCACCTGTGCTAAACCCGCTGCGCCACCGCCCGATTCCCAGGAACTATCTTTTAACATAAACTCTATGGCCATGCCAATAGCAACCTTGAGGGCACATGTGGCTCCCCACATGTCCCCCTGTCTTATATCATGTTTTGATGTTTGGCGGACTTTGTTTTGTGGCAGGGTAGACTGTGCCTGTATTAGGTTGGGGATCAGCCTTCCGTCTTACCCGTCATTGGAACACCTGGTCATTTTTGCCCAGTAGTACCAGATGCCCTGTCTTAGGTTGACTGGATAGCGCTAGTTTCCTCTTACCCGTCATTGGCTAGCCAGCCCTCTACATGGTGTATGTTCTGATGGAGGGGGGCAAATCCTCCACAGCAACTCAATATTCTACCATGTCCAGCCTATGATAATGAGTTTGTATAGGTTGCATCTTTATGGCATCAGTCTGTTGCCACAAAAGGCCATGAGCTTGTTAAGAATTATAGGACTGTGGTCCAGGAGGTGGTGCAGTGACTAAAGCCTTGGACTCTTAAGCATGAGGTCCTGAGTTAGATCCCTGGCAGCACATGTACCAGAGTGAGTCTGGTTCTTTCACTCTTTCTCATTAATAAATAAATTTAAAATGTTGAAAAAAAAGAATTATAGGACCTATTGTGAGCAGAAGAAGTAAAACAAGCTAGGGTCCCACAACTAAGGGTATACAGGTAAGGAAGGGGGAATGTATCCATTGATATGAAGAGGTAGGATCATATCTCAAGTCTAAGGGAAGCAGTCAGTGGATGTGATGTCCAGGGGAACAACCATTTGTTTTTGGGGGTAGTAAAGGATGTCCGTGGCATGGGTGATGTTATAAAGGGAAACATCTTTAAATTGTTGGCTGACAAAGGCAGGCCTATGGTGGCAAGACAAGATACACCAGTTAAGTTTACAAGAATATGTGAATGTTGCTAATACACATAGGTTGGATATGGAGGAACTTCTTACAGTTTAATACCTTACCATATGAACAGATGATTCCTCATATGAAGGCTTGATAGTTGTAATCACTTCCTTGTGAAAAACAATAAAACATGTAACAAGTTAGAGGTTTACTATAATTGACTTTGGACTATAAGCAGACTCAGGTTACTTAGAGAGTTAATGCATGTTAGTAACAATGGTTTTAACATTTAGAGTACTTCTGAGCAGATGGGTCATACAAAAATTTTTGGTCATTCAGCACACTCACTCACAAAACACAACTGGCCATTCATAACATAAGACATTCAGTGAAGGGGTAGGAGAGAGGGCTCTGTGAGCCAACTTTTGTAGGTTCTGCCATGTCATATTATGGATCCTGGGATGTATCCTGCATCTAGTCCTCTTGTGTTTCTTGTTCTTCAGGGATAACAGTGCCATCATGAGGGTATTGTCGGAAATGGTGGGCAGGAACCCAGACAGGTTTAGAGCAATTATGAGGGAAAATACATGCAAAACCTCTTCCCATGGTCAATAGATGGTCAGGCCCTTTCCAAATTTTATCAAGTGGGTCTTTCCATTTGACCTTAATAGATGGGAAAGTAGATGGTGTTTGCCAGTGAAGAATAATAGGAGGTAAGTCCGAGTTATTGTAAATATTAAAGAGATTTAATGTAGTTAAGGCTTTTGCTAGCTGGATATTGGGGGATACATTCCTCCTTTATCTTTATTCAATTGAGCCTTAAGAGTTTGATGGGCCCTCTCGACAAAGCCTTGTCCCTGTGGATTATAGGGAATGTCTGTGGTATGTGTAATGTTCCAGACGGAACAAAAATCTTTAAATTGTTTGCTGGTAAACGCTGGTCCACGGTCGGTTTTCACTTGAAGAGGTAAGCCCATCACAGCAAAACAGGAGAGCATGTGGCTTATAAGCTTTTTAGATCTTTCTCTTGTCTGAGCTGTTGCCCACATAAATTTAGAAAAGGTATCAATTGAGACAAACACATATTTTTGTTTGCCAAAGTTTGGTATGTGGGTGACATCAATTTGCCAAATAGCATTAGCTTTTAAGCCTCGGGGGTTAACACCAAGAGTCTGAATAGCAGGTGTTTTTATGATATTTGCACAGGAAGAGCATGTAGCTAGGATATGTTTTAATTGTGGTAACAGAACATCAGGAAATCGAGCTCGAAGGCCTTTAAGATTAACATGGGTTAGAGAATGGAAATCAGCAGGATCAGAGACAGAGACTAGGAGAGCTCCTGTGGAGGCAAGGTGGTGAGCTGCAGCATTCCCTTCGGACAGGGAACCAGGAAGAGGGCTGTGGGAATGAAGGTGCTGAATATATAGTGGTTGGGTTCGAGAAGAGAGCATAGAGGCGATTTGAATCAAGAGAGGGGAAAGTGGGTTGTCATCAATTTTCACATAAGAACGAGCAAGCCATGGAAGTAAGTTAACAGTATACACACTGTCAGAAAAAAGGTTGAAGGATTCTGGTACAGCTTTTAATGCAAGGAAAACAGCATAAAGTTCTTTGTACTGAGGGGAATTCTCAGGAAGCTCAGTAAAGAGAGGTTTAGGAGATTGTTTGTCTGGGTAATATATAAGGGCAGCAGCTCCCTTTTTTCCACCATCAGTGAAGACTGTAGGAGCAGAAGGAATGGGATCTCGAGAGAAAAGTTTAGGTGCTAGTAGAGGCAGAAGAGGTAAAGAAGCTATCAATTTATTGGAAGGAAAATGGTTATCTATTTGTCCTAGAAACCCCAGGAAGCTTATGGCAAAGCGGGAATGATGGCATATAAGCCACTCTGTATCTGTGAGAGAAAAGGGCAGAATAATTAAATCCGGTTCTTTCCCTAAGTCCTGCACAGACCTATTTCTCCCTTGGCGAACCATGAATGCTAACACGTCTATCTCAGTGAGGAGTCTTGGAGTTCCTCCTACTGGCGTGTGAAGCCACTCAAGAACCCCATGGTCTTGCCACAATGCCCCTACTACTGTGGGGGTGGAGTTGAAGATTAGAAGGTTTACCGGAGAGGAGGGAGAGAATCGAACAAGGTGCATGTCCTGGAGGGCCTGGTTAACCCTTTCCAGTGCCAAGGAGGCCTCAGGAGTTAACTTACGTTTTGAGGAGGGCTGTTTGTTTCCTTTTAACAGGTCAAACAGTGGTTGGAGGCAGCTTGTAGGCAGATAGAGATACTGCCTAAGCCAATTTAAATTTCCTAGAAAATTTTGTAAAGAAGCAAGAGTAAGGTTAGAAGGAAAGGTGACGTTAGGTTTTAAGGGACGAATTTGTGTTAAAGAAATCTCTGAACCTAAGAAAGATATTGGAGGAATTAGCTGTATCTTCTCAGGAGCCACATTAAGGCCACTTTTCTTTAATGCAGGAATGAGAAAATCATGTAAGGCATAGAGATCTGTATCTGATTTTCCCCCATATTAAAATATCATCTGTATAATGAAAAACATTAAGGCCCTTATGAATATATGGGACAAGGGCAGAGTTAACAGCCTCCTGACAAATTATAGGACTGTTGGCCATACCCTGGGGCAGCACCACCCATTCAAATCTGTCAGCAGGGCTGGCGTTATTAATAGAAGGAACAGAGAAGGCAAAACGTTTACAATCTTGTGGATGCAAGGGAATAGAGAAAAAACAATCTTGTATATCAATAGCTATGATTGGAATTCCTGTGGGAATTGCAGAAGCAAGAGGCAAACCCCTTTGGGGGGAGCCCCAGACCTGCATGGTTTTATTTACTGCATGGAGATCTTGAAGGAGGTGCCACTTTCCCGAGCGCTTTTTAATCACAAAGACAGGAGTATTCCATGGACTTTGAGAATGGCGAATGTGTCCTAAGGACAACTGATCTCGGATGAGCTCTTTCAAAATTTCTAGTTTATCCCTAGGCTTAAACAGGGAGTTTGGCTACGAACAGTGGCATTTAGTATTGGGGATGCTGATTAGACCTGGTCTCGCGGGAACGGGTGTTACACTCTGCAGAGGCATCTGTGGATATCCTAACATCAAGACATTGTAGAAGATCCCTGCCCAATAGATTGGTGCTAATATTAGCTACCAAAGGGCGGAAGTGTCCGGTAGAACCTTCCGGGTCTTCCCACATGAGCGAGTCTCGTGTGCGAAATGATTGGGTCACCCCTACTACTCCATGTATACTGGGTCCAGGGATGAGTTCCCAATCTTGGGGAACCTCTTCTTGCCTTAAAATAGTCTTTGCTGCCCCCATGTCAATCAAAAATTTAAAAGGAATATTGCCAATCTTTACTGTCATAGAAGGGTTACCTTGTTCTAGAACAGGAGTGGTCCACAAAATCTCAGGCCCCGAATTTGTACCATTCAGAGGCGAACCATCTTTATGAAGTTGGGACCAACAATCTCTCTTCCAATGAAACCCCTTACAACATCTTGGACAAACAGTACGTGGCCTCTGGCTCCCTGACTGAAAGCGGGGTTGCTCTGACTGGAGGCGTGGTCACTCTAACTGGAGGCGGGGTTTCCCTGACTGGAGGCTTGGTCACAGCTTATCAGGACATTGGTTACGCCAATGTCCTTGGCGACCACACTGAAAGCAGGCCCCATTGTGATTATGTGGGGTAACTGCATAAACCTGTGTCATAGCGGATGCCCCATAATTGCCTGATGTAAGTTCCTGTGTCTCTAAAATCCAATTATCTGGGTGTAGGTGTTTAAGATTAAGGCATGCCTGACGGAATTGTGGTATCATGCCTTCCCAGACAATAGAATGCAGGAGTAGTGAGCGGATGTCAGGATTATAAACCTTTCTCTCTAAGCTTGTCTTCACCTTTGAGATGAAGCTCGCTAATGATTCATCAGTGCCTTGGCGAATAGAGTTAATGGGAACTGACGAATCTACATTGGGTGGGGTCACCCTTTCCCATGCTTGTGTTGCACAGATGCGTACCTGTTCAAAATAACCGGTTGGAAACCTGGCTTCTGCCTGCTGAACTCCAGATTCATAAGCTCCTTCTCCAAACAAAGCATCAGAATCCCATTCTACCTGTTTGTTACTATTTTCCTGCGACTGTCTAGAGCACTCATCGCGGAAGTATGCCTTCCACTGTAGGTAGAGGGGGTCTGGGAGTGCAGCACGAGCCAGATCTTTCCAATCTTGGGGCATGTTAAGATGGTGGTAAAAACTCCTTAAAACGGACTTGGTCCATGGAGCGTGCTTTCCATCATCCCTGACTGCTTGTCTGAGTGTTTCGAGTTCTTTAGTGGAGTATGGCTGCCACGGCTGAGGGTTTTGTTTAGACGGGGCCACGTTTACCGGGAAGGTGTGGATTTGGTTCGATGACACTGGGGAGAGATCTACGGAAGTGGAAGGTGCTGTGGAAACTGCTGTAGTGGCCGCAGGGGAAACTGAACACGTATCTACGGGATGGAGCTCTTGGGTGGACTGCAAATGGTTTAAGGTCCTTAAATGCTGAAAAAATATCCTTTAACTCTCGTATCTCAGCCTCAAGGTCACTTATCCTCATGGCAGACCACGTTGTACATATCTTGTAAGTGGCGACCACAGTTATAAAAATCCAAGGGATAGCGAAAATTAAACCATCTGTGACAGCGTGAATCTGTCCCAGGGCAGAAGGAGATAATAACTGGGACATCTGGGCGCCAGATGCTGTAGAGCCAGATGTTGTAGTGTGTGGGCCACAGAGAGGAGAGAGAGAGGGTCCGGAGCAAAGAGGAAACACAAATCTTTATTCGTGCTGGCACCTCAGAGTTGGGTGTTAGAGAAGCAGGTTGGGCCACGTGGAGGTAGAGAAAATGGCCGCCTCACGCAGTAACCTTTCCTGCATCTGAACACCAGAGTGGAGCGCCGGCAAGAGATCGAGGTGCGGAAAATGAAGGGTTTTTATAGGAGTAGATTTCGAGAGAACGGGAAGGGGAAGGAGTAACCATAGCACTCCAGGATAGGATGATAACTCTTGTGAGAATGGGAGGGGGGAGGAGTAACCAGAGCACTCCAGATATCGCGGGGTTATAGACAATGTCCTGAGGGCACAACATGGCTGAACAGGCACTCCGAGAATGTCCCAACTCTCCAGGGAACTAGCAGTAGCCTGAGGGGACAACATGGCAGATGTGACTGCATTGGCACAATTTCCCAGCAGTGATGTGTGTATGATACAACAAATCCTAACACAGGGATTTTTCGAAGATTACCCAATTGCAAATGATTTGATTACAGAAATAACTATCTGTTGCCTTCTTAAACCGTAAGACAGCAGGAGCCTCCCACTCCCTCTATAGAGCCTATATTTCCCCAGTCCTGGAACCTCTAGAGTGGGGCTCCTTTCCTTCATGCTTGTCTCAATTTATACCAAATGATATTGCATCCACCGATCCCAACCTAATCAACACAATGAGTACCACCACAGCATGCTTCACTTCAGACTGCTTCCAGAGACATCAGGGTGAGACCTTTCCTTTCATAGGATTTTCTACTTCCATTTCAGGTTGTCCACTTCCTAACAAAATCCCAAAATCTAGATATAGACCAGGTCCCATGAGATAGGGCATATGTTTACATGTATCCATAAATTAGGGGTAAAATATATACCTGAAAGCAAACGTGCACAATAGTCTGCAGGAAGTCAGTATATGCAGCAAGCAAGCAAAAAGACCTAAAAAGACACCATGATGTTCATAATGAAATAGTGTCTACTTTGACTTAGATACCCTCCTCACCTATTTCCTATTATACTTCCCTCACTCACTCCAAAGCTAACCATATCAAAGTAAGGACTACAAATGCTGAATAGGGGCAAGAAAATAGCATACTTTAATGATGACTTTAGTCACTATCAGGCCACCCCATCAGCTGGGGCCCTAGTCGGGAAGTAC